>NC_056737.1:1607005349-1607160349 GCF_019279795.1 Protopterus annectens
TGAGATTTAGTCCTGTTTAAGTAAATTCTAAGTTGTCTGTGTACATCCAATGAATGCAGAATCTGCTCCCCCTTGTTCTGTGGATTGGGAAAGAAAGTTGGCAAATGAATGGTCTGATTAAGAGCCACACTGGATACCACCTTGGGCAAGATGGATCGGTTGGTCCTGAGAGATACCCTGTCCGCATGAAAAATGATGAAAGGCTCCACTGCCATAAGAGCCTGTAATTCAGAAATCCTTCTAGCTGAAGTGACCTGCTAAAAGAAAAGCTGTTTTCCATGAGAGAAATTTAAGTCTGCAGTAGCACCTGGCTCAAATGGAGGGAGAGTGAGTATCTCCAATACAAAATTAAGGTCCCAGGCAGGGGTTGGAGCTCTCCTGGGGTGGTCTTAGGTTTTTAGCCCCTCTGAGATACTGCTTTAGCGGAGGATGAGAGAAGAGGGGAGGGTCTGTGTTGTAATGAGCTGAAATGGCTGAGGCATGGATTTTTATGGAAGAAAAGGACAGGCCCTAGTGAAGCATCTCAGTTAAGTATTGCAAAATCTGAGGAATGTTGGGCACTGCTGTGCTTATCCCTTGAGATTGATTCCAGGCACAGAATCTTTTCCATTTGTCAGCAAAAGATTTTCTAGTACTAGGTCTTCTCGTCTCCAAAATGACATCCATCACAGGTTTGCTGAGGGATGCTAAGGGTGAATTTAGGTGATTAGCCACGCTGCAAGATTCAAAGTTTGGAGCTGAGGGTGCAGAGTTTGGTTCTGCTGAGACCAGTAAGGAAGGTGTCTGAGGCAGGTTCCACGGTGAAATGTGTGAGACACTGTGCAGGAGTGGGTACCAGTGCTGGTGAGGCCAGTCTGGAGCAATTAAAATAATTTTTGGTTTGTCTTGTTTGACTTTTAGTAGAACTTTGGAGAGCACAGGCGGGGGGGGGGGGAGGCATAGACTGATAGTTTTTAACAGCTGAAGGACAGAGCATCCACTTTCCAGGCTTTTTTGTGATGAGTTCTTGTGCAAAATTTGTCCAACTGATAGTTCTGGGGCGAGGAAAAAGATCTATGTCTGGGCTTCCCCATTTGCATGTCAACATGTTGAAAATCCATGGTTCCAGTTTCCATTCGTGTGGGTCCATGAAATTTCTGCTTAGTTCGTCTGCCAGAGTATTCAGCTTTCCTGGCAGGAATTGTAGTTGTACTTGATAGCTCAAAGCCGTGTTCCACAATGCCATGGCTAGACTGCAGAGGGGGTAGGAGTGTGTACCCCTCTGCTTGTTTATGTACCACATAACCGTGGTGTTGTCTGTCTTTATCAGTAATTGTCCTGGATGAAGGTAGTCCTTGAAGGCTGTCAGTGCATTCTGTACAGCTAACATTTCTTTTTGATTGATATGAAGGTGCACTTGATTTGGGCTCCATTTTCCCTGAATGCACTTCCCTGCCAGATGAGCACATCATGCATAGTCTGATGGATCTGTAGTTACGGTTTGGGTGGCAGGGGGTGGTGTGAATGGCAGTCCCTTGTTCTGGTGGCAGGCCTTTGCCCACCATAGGAACTCTAGACGCAGGCAAGGTATGATAGGAATCTGTTTCCAGGCTGTGACAATGCTGACTCCATAGACTTTTTAAATAACACTGAAGTTTCCTCATATGCAGTCTTGCATATGGAATTAGAAGAATGCATCAGGCCATGAACCCCAAAGCTTGCAGTATTTGCCTTGCAGAAAGCAGGGTTTTTGTGGCCACCTGTTTGAAGTAAATCACCAAATGAATTTGCTTTTCTGGCATGAGGAAAGACATCTGGGCAGTTGTATTCAAGCTTGCACCCAGGAATGTAATTTTCTGAGAGGGTACCAGTTGTGATTTATTTTCGTTTATAGTGTACCCTAGACAAGTTAGAACCCTTTTTACAAATGCTAGATGTTTTAGAAGAATGCCCTTGTTTTCTGCCTGAATTAGACAATTGTCCAGGTATGGATATATTTGAATATTTCTTTGCCTGCAAAATGCAATTACTGGAGCCGGGCACTTTGTAAAGACCCTGGTCGCAGTAGATAAGCCAAAGGGCAGTGCAGAGAACTGGTAATGCAAGTAGCTTGCTTTGAAGCGGAGGTATCTTCTGCAAGATTCCTTGATTGGGATATGCAGGTAAGCCTCTTTTAAATCTAGAGTTGCCAACCAGGCATCTTTGCCTAGCATAGGAAGTAACTGGTGAAGAGTCAGCATCTTGAATTTTGGAATGTCCAGAAAGGAGTTTAGAGTAGATAAGTCCAGAATTGGACGCCATGATTTGTCTTTTCTGGGTACCAGGAAAAGTCATGAATAGAAACCTTGTCCCTTTTCCTCTTCTGGTACTAGCTGAATAGCCCCCATGCTCATGAGGGAAAGTACTTGTTTCTGGGCCTCTGCCCACTGATTTGGGAGCAGGTCTGGCCATCCATTTGGAGTTGGCAACGTGTGGAAATGAAATCTGTATCCCTGGGATACTATATTTAAAACTCATTTGTACTGGGTTATAAGTTGCTAGTTTTTTGCATAAAGAGCCAGTTTTCCCCCCAAAGGGGTGGCTAAGTAAGTACTTGGTAAGTGTAGAGGGAAGTCATTGATGCTGCTTACCAAAGGGAGGTGTCTTGTTGTTTCCAGATTTGGAAGAGGAGGCACCCCACTGCTTTGTTCTGAAAGTCCCTTGGGACTGAAACCTGGTGCCTTTGGAATGTCTGGGTTTGACTTGAGTGGCTCTCGAAGGAACTGGAATGGACCAGTTCTTAGTAGGCCAGTGCCTACTAAATCTTGGAGGTTGCACTTGTAAGAAATCTTTCACAGTTTGCATAGATTTAGCTTTATCTTCCATCTTTTTTAGAACTTCTTCAGCCTTATTACCAAAGAGACGGTCCTGTTGTAAAGGAGCATCCAACAATTTTGCTTTAAATTGATCAGGCAGACATTGCTCTTTGAGCCATGCATGCCTTCTTAGCACAGACTCAGTTACAGCAGCCCTGCAAAAGGCCTCCAAAGAATCAAAAAGTACAGTTTTGTACCTACCATAAATGTAGATGTTCAAGTGCTAATACAGCTGCAGTCATAACAGATGGGTTATCCTGCCGTCAGGCGGGTCCTCGGTCGGCCGAATTCCAAAGTCTATGTCCAGCGTCGGATGTCGTCTCTTCTTCCCTGACGTCAGTGCGGCAGGGGTATAAAAGAACCAGCCGACGCCATTTTCTTCAGTTTTTCTTGCCCCAGATGTCAGGTGCCCCCAGAAGGAAGGCAATACATAAACTTATGTAATAATGCAATGTAATATAATCAAAAAACAGTAGTTTGCCAGCAAATACACCATAAAAGAATACCCCGATCAGGTTGTATGAGGAGGTGTTTGTCGTTAGGCCTGTCCCAAGAGGGGATGGAGGGAAACCTGGACTGCAGCTGTATTAGCACTCGAACATCTACATTTATGGTAGGTACAAAACTGTACTATGTCCATCGTGCATACAGCTGCAGTCATAACAAATGGGTAGAATCCCAAAGCTAAAAAGGGGTGGCAGGCACTAAGTGGAACTAGGAGGAGCAAGGATGCCCTGCAAGACTGCTGTGGCAAAGCCCGCTCTAGATTTAGAGTATAGTGGAAGGTGATAGTGCTTGGAGAAAGTGTGCACAGAACTCCAAGTGGCTGCTTCCAAAATATCCTTGGTAGGAACCCCCCTGAGGAAAGCTGCAGAGGTAGCTGTGGCCCTTGTGGAGTGAGACCTGATGCTTGTAGGTACAGTTTTACCATGAAATGAGTAACAAAAGCGTATGAAGTGGGCTATCCATTTTGAGATTGTCTGTTTGGAAATAGCCTTTCCTTGAGCACCTGTAGCATAGGACAGAGAGTTGCTCTGATTTTCTGAATGGCTTTGTCCTGTCCAAATAATAACGAAGTTGTCTGTGAATGTCCAAGGAATGTAGTAGTCTTTCCCCTTTGTTTTGTGGGTTAGGATAAAAAGTAGGTAAGTGGATAGTCTGATTCAAGGCTACACTGGCTACTACCTTTGGCATAAAGGAAGGGTTGGTTCATAAGGAAACTCTGTCCTGATAGAAAATGATGAAAGGTTGCACAGCCATGAGGGCTTGTAGTTCCGAAACCCTGCATGCTGAGGTGATAGCCAGAAGGAAGGCTGTTTTCCATGACAAATATTGCAGTTCTGTTGAAGCAGCTGGCTCAAATGGAGGCAGGGTCAGTTTTTCTAAAATGAAGTTGAGGTCCCAAGCAGGTACTGGTGGCTTCCTTTGGGGTTTTATATTCTTAGCCCCTCTGAGGAACTGTCTTAAGAGAGGATGAGAGAATAAAGGAGGATCAGTGTTGTATTGTGCAGAAATGGCTGAAACATGGATCTTGATGGAGGAGAAGGAAAGTCCACTGTTTAACATCTCAGCTAGGTACTGTAATATTTGAGGTAAATTTAGTACCCAAGGATTCTGGCCCTTTTTCTGATTCCAGGCACAAAACCATTTCCATTTGGCGGAGTAGGCTTTTCTAGTAGAAGGCCTTCTGGCCTCCAAGATGACATCCTGCACCTCCTTGGAGAGGAGGATCTGTTGGGAAATCAAGGAATCCTCCATGCGGCTAGATTGAGGGTTTTCAGCTGACTGAAGAGTTTTGAAGTTGTGCTGGGTCAACAGAAGAGGCATTAGAGGCAGGATCCATGGTGGGGAATGCGTCAGGCTCCTCAGGAGTGGATACCAGTGTTGTCTTGGCCAGTCTGGAGCAATGAGAATCATCTTTGGCCTGTCTGCTCTGGCTTTTAATAGAACTTTGGGCAGCAGAGGAAGAGGAGGAAAGGCATAAACTGTCAATGTTGTCCAACTGAAAGAAAGTGCGTCCACTTTCCAGGCCTGTGGATGATAGGTCCTTGAGCAAAAGTTTTTCAATTGGTAATTTCTGTGGGTAGCAAAGAGATCTATGTCTGGCCTTCCCCATGCCTGAATTATCTTTGCGAAAACTTGAGGATGCAACTTCCATTCGTGTGGATCTGTCATATTTCTTCTTAGGTTGTCTGCCAGCGTGTTTCCCTTCCCTGGCAGGAATTGTGCTTGAAGTTAGATTTGCAATTCCAGAGCCATGTTCCAAAGAGACATGGCTAGTCTGCACAGGGAGTATGAATGCGTTCCTCCCTGTTTATGTACCACATCACTGTGGTGTTTGTCCTTATCAATAGCTGGCCGGGATGCAGTAGGTCTTTGAAGGCCATAATAGCATTTTGCACTGTTAGCATTTCCTTTTGATTGATTGGTACTAAGTATTTAATTTTAGACTAACTTGTTTGAAGATTTTTGGAATTTTTTTGTTTTTTACTTAACCTTTTTAAATGGTGGTTTCATCTATGTTGATTTTTTATATGTATTTATTTTTTTTGAGCTTTTCCTCGGCCTCTCTTGAAATGGAAAAATGTGAAAAATGTCCAGCCTAGCTAGCCACAAAACAAAATAAAAATAAAAAATAAATAAATAAATGTGTAGGTGCTTTTCTTTTTGGAACCATTTGCCCTGAATGCACTGATCTGTCATGTGCGCCCCCCAAGCATAGTCCGAGGCGTCTGTTGTGCTGATTTGATTTGCTTGAGGCATGCAGAAGGGGTGACCTATGTTTCTTTGGCATGCTTGAGCCCACCACAGAAATTCCTTTTGAAGACATGGAATGAGTGGTATAATTGTTTCCAAACTGTGGCTGTGTTGAGACCATAAGTTTTTTAGGTACCATTGAAGTTTCCTCATATGCAGTTTTGCACATGGGATCAGCAGGATGCAAGATGCCATGAATCCCAGAGCCTGCAGGACTTTCCTTGCAGTCAGCCTGGTGAAGGTTGCCATTTTTCTGAAGTATTGAGATAGTTGCCCTTGCTTCTCTGGCGTGAGGTAGGCCATCTGGGTGTTTATATTCAAGCTGGCACCCAGGAAAATTATTGCTTGAGAGGGTATTAGTTTTGATTTCTTTTTGTTGACTGTGTATCCCAGAAAGTTCAACAACTTTATTACAAACGCCAGGTGTTTCAGAAGTATGTGCTTGCTGTCCGCTTGGATCAGGCAGTCGCCCAGATATGGGTATATTTGTACCCCTTGAAGTCTGCAGAAGGCAATTACTGATGCCAGGCATTTCGTGAACACTCTGGGCACAGTAGATAAGCCAAAGGGTAATGCAGAGAATTGATAATGGGTTGAACCTGCAAGAAATCTGAGGTATCTTCTGCAATCTTGTCTGATAGGGACATGCAGGTATGCCTCCTTGAGGTCCAATGTTACCAGCCAAGACTCCTTGCCCAGCATGGGAAGAAGCTGCTGTAATGTGAGCATCTTGAATTTTGGTATGAGTAAATATGTGTTTAGGATGGATAGGTCCAAAATAGGTCTCCAATCTTTGTCCTTCCTTGGTACCAGGAATAGTCTGGAATAAAAACTTTGACCCTGTTCTTGTGCAGGTACCTCTTGAATAGCTTTCATGTCCATGAGAGCTGAAATTTGTTTTTGTGCCTCTGCCCTTTGATTTTTGTGGCAGGTTTGGCATGCCTCTCATTTTTGGAAGGGTGTGAAAGTGGAATCTGTAGCCTCTGTCTATAATGTCCAGGATCCATTTGTCTTTTGTGACAATATGCCAGTTATTTGAAAATAATGCCAGTTTTCCGCCTAAAGGTGCTGCCATTAAAGCTTTGCTTGGCATGCAAAGGGGAAAGTCATTGTGTCTGCTTTCTGAATGGCTGTGATCTATCCTCTCCATCTCTTGGTGTAGGTGCTTGCCATTGTCTGGCTCTAAATGATCCTTGAGATTGACCTCTACCCCTCGGGCGCCTGTATCTACCTCTTTGAGGTCTATCCGTGGCTGGAAAGGACCAATTTTTTGAAGGCCAGTTTCTGCTGAAACGTGGAGGTTGTACCTGTAGGAAATCTTTCAGTGTTTGCATTGATCTTGCCTTTTCCTCCATTTTCTTTAATACCTCCTCAGCTTTAACACCAAACAATACATCTTTTTGAAGAGGTGCATCTAGTAATTTAGCTTTGACATGATCTGGTAAGGTTTGCTCTTTGAGCCAAGCATGTCTACGTATGACAGACCCTGTAACAGCAGCTCTACATGAGGCCTCTAAAGCATCAAAACCACATTGCAAGGTATGTTTACCCACTTACTCTGCACTATGCAACAAATCCTGCAACTCCTTCAAGTCTGGTTGTTCAGGTTGTCATTTTGCTTTTCAACTGAGATAACAAAAACTGTTGATACTTTAACATATGGAACTGACAGTTTAATGCCCTCATGGTTAAAGTGGCCGAGGTGTATGCCTCCCCCCCCCCCACACCTTTCTAAAGCTCTGGAATCTCTCTCTGAAGGTAATGGGTTTTTGGCAGTAGAGGCCTTAATTCCCTTGGGACCCTGTGAAATAGTTTCTGGGTCAGCAGCATGGCTTTTGTATAGGAATTGGTGTGAATCAGGAACCCGGTAATACCTGTCAGGTTTAACAGGAGCTGGAGGTAAAGAATCTGGGTTAAGGCTGGCCTCTGTGTACACATCATCTAGTATGTCCAAGACAGGAGGGATAGCCAGAGGCCTGTGCTGAGGAAGCAAGAGAAAATCCCTGAGCCTTTTCTTGGAATCTGAGTAATCTTGGCCTTCCCAGTGGAAGTGTTCCCTCAAGGTATGTAAGGTTTCCCCAAAAGAATAGTCCTCAGGGGGGGAGACAGAGGGAATGGACTCCTCAGCATCAGAATCTTCAAAAGGGGAATATGAATATTCCTGGTCCTCAGAATGTTCTGAGGTAATAGAGGCCTGGTCTGAGGAAGGGTAGTCTTCCTCCAATCTGGGCCTTTTGTCCGAGGGGGGTTGAGAACCCCTGATAAGAGTAAACAAATCCTCAGCCATTTTGAGCATCTGCTTTTTAGGCATGGGGCCTTCAGAGGGGCTCTGTGGAGCTTGTCTTTTAGTTTTCATGGCTGCTTTAGATTTTGTGAAAGCCTTAATGGAAAAAGAGGAAGGCCTGAAGACACCTTGAGAGGTGGCAACCCTGTCTAAACTCTGAGTTTCCCCGCCAAGAGTGGCGTCAGTATCTGTAGTCGGGGTGGGGGCCGAGGAGCCTGCGACCTCGGGCACAGAAGATACCGCTAAAGAAGCGTCATCGGTACTCAGGGGCTGCGTAGGCACCTTGCTTAGAACTGGAGCACCTGTAGCCGGCTTTAGCATGGTGTCGGTAGAAGTCGCGGACCTCGTATGTCGGTCCTTATCTTTGCGTCTTTTACTCAAAACTGGAGTCGGAGTATCCGACGACATAATGTAATTAAATTTTTTACCAAAATAGTGTTGGGCGAACTCCGCCCGACGCTTAATAGTGCGTTTGTTGAATCTAGCACAAAAACGACAGGCCGAGACGTTGTGGTCTGGGCCTAAGCAAGGAATGCAGAAGGAATGGAAATCCTTATGCGGTATTTGCTTCCCACATGAAATGCAATTATTAACTTTGTCTGAAACTGGTCTGAGGCAAGAAAAGTTTCCCCAATGGGGTACTTAGCTTTCAAGAAGACTTCGGCTGAAAAATATTCGTAATCTCAGGAGCTGGCCGACCGGCACTTGCAAACTGCTTCTGCTTCGGGCACCGCGCGGCAAGAAAGACTGAAGAAAATGGCATCGGCTGGTTCTTTTATACCCCTGCCGCACTGACATCAGGGAAGAAGCAACGACATCCGATGCCGAACCTAGACTTTGGAATTCGGCTGACCGAGGACCCACCTGACGGCAGGATAACCCATCTGTTAAGACTGCAGCTGTATGCACGATGAACATCCACATTGCAAAATATGCTTTCCAACTTATTCAGCTGAATGCAATAGATCCTGTAAATCGTTATTTTCCACACAGTCAGAAATCAACATCATTTTCTGTTTAAGCAGTCCCATGATATGCTGCTATTTTAGCATATGGAATTGACAGTTTAAAGCCCTGATTGCCACGGTTGCAGAAGTGTAGACCTTTTTACCCCATCTATCCAGCACCCTGGAATCTCTATCAGAAGGGGCAGGATTTTTAGCAGTTGGGGCCCTGAGAAATGGTTTCAGGGTCTGCAACAGGATTACTGAAAAGGAATTTGTGGGAGTCAGGAACCCTGTAGTATCTGTCTGGCTTACTAGGAGCTGGAGGCAGAGAATCAGGAGCTATACTAGATTCAGAAAACACATCAACAATGTCTAGAACAAGACGTACAGCCACAGGCCTATGCTGAGGAAGAAGAAGAAAATCCCTAAGCCTCTTTTTAGATTCAAAAAAATCCTGACTTTCCCAGTGGAAATGTTCCCTTAAGGTATGTAAAGTTTCCCCAAAATAAAAATCCTTAGGGGGAGAAGCAGAAGGAATGGAATCCTCTGCATCAGAGTCCTCATAAGTAGGTATAGACAATTCCTGTTAATTAGAAGAGTCAGAAGAAATAGAATCCTGTTCAGAAGATTCATAGTCAATTTCTTGCCTAGGCCTCTTAGAAGGGGGGTGGTGGCTACCCCTGATTAGAGTAATTAAATCTTCAGCCATTTTGATCATTTGTTTTTTAGGCATAGGGGCCTGCACATGCGGCCTAGGTGTCGTTTTTGTAGACATAGTTTGAGATTTTGGCCTTAATATTGAAGATGGCGTCGGTTTAATATGCAAATCTGTAGGCCTGAATACACCCTCAGAAGCCGGTGCCTGCACAGCGGCTCCGGACCCATCCAAGGTAGAGACATCCACGGGTTCCATAATTGAAGCATCTCGCAGCATACCGGACTCCGAATGGGTCTCAGTAGAGGCCTGTGAATCAGAAGTAGCGGGTATCAGGGGCTGCGAAAGCGCCTCACTGAGTACCGGCGAACTGGCGACTGTCTTAGGAGAAGCGTCATCGGCAGTTTTGGACCTCAACGGCCTGTCTCTGTCTTTTTCTTTGTGTTTTTTAGGTATTCCGGCAGTCGGATTGCTAACCGACGTCATTTCTGGATAATTAAAGCGTGAGCCAAAATATTTAGAAGCAAAAATGTACCAACGACGGATAGTGCATTGATTAAATAAAGCACAGAACCAACAGCAAGGTACGTCGTGGTCAGGGCCTAGGCAAGGAATATAGTACAAATGAAAATCATTATGAGGTATTTGCTTCCCACAAGTAATACAATTATTAACTTTTAGTGACATCGGTAAGGAGCAAGAAAAATTTTCCCCAACGGGGTGCTTAGCTGTTTAGTTTAAGACTTCAGATCTGAAACTCGAAAAAGAAAATTTCAGGAGTTGGCCGACCGGCACTTGCGAACTGCTTCTGCTTCGAACTGCTTCTGCTTCGGGCACCGCGCGGCAAGAAAGACTGATGTAATGGCATTGGCTGCATGTTTTATACCCCTGATGACCTGACGTCATGGAAGAAAGGACAGCAACCGACGCAGGACCCAAGACTTTGTTAATCAGGCCGACTAGGGGCAACCTGCCAGCAGATTACCCAAATGTAATGACTGCAACAGTGAAACACGAAGAACATCTGTAATATGTCATTTCTAGGTAGTACATAACATACATGCACCACACATAAGGAGAAGTACATTTCCTTTCTACCAGTTTGAGAATGAGAGGAGGAGGATGAAACATGACCATGCAAATTTATCATTATGTTAAAGCATTTGAATCTAAACAAAGCTTTTGAATTTGGCATGGTCTGTTCACTCTACTCACAACTATGACAAAGTCTTCAGCAGACCCTCCTAGCTGGCATCATGAAAGGATTCTTCAAGTGTCCAAGGAACAGAAAGGAGACCAAGAATGACAGACCTCATCCATACTGTAATAACTTGTGATGGTGTGATGGTATTCAGAGATGCTCAAACTGTAGAAGCCCAAGAAGTGTAGTGAGTAACATTGTCATCTCGCAGCAAGGGATTCTCTACTTCGGTTCTCTGCTGGGGTGCCTTCTGTACAGAGTCTGCATGTGCCCTCTGCATATGTGTAGATTTTCTGAGTGCTCTGGTTTCTTCACACATTCTAATGCTGTCCTTAGGGTGTGTGTCTGTGTGTGAGTGAGAGAAATAGAGAGAGAGAGAAATGAAAGACCAGCCTAGCAATTTTCTTTTGTCGCTCTCTAAACTAATACAGTCTGTGGGTGGTGGTGGCTGTTTACAAGGTTTCTACAGAAGTCAGCTATGACTTATAAATGTGGAGGGATGCCATCTATAGAAGCATGCTTAAAAAAAAGACTTGTCACGTAACTATGATTCTTGCAGACTGGCCCTAGAAAATGTTGTTAACTGTTTGCAATGTTTTACAACTATATGACATAGTCTGATAGCCACCTGCATAAGCTAGCTTTGGGCAATCTTTTGCCCATTTTATCACCAGCATGAGAAACAAACAACTGAGAATCTTTTTTAAGGTCTAACTAGATAAAAATGAAGCTTTCCATGCATATCCATGCAGTACAATAAATATTCTCCTTTAATGGAAGAGTTATAGAGTTTAAATTAGCTTCCACAGCTCCAAAAATGTGTTTAGAAAAGGAAGGTCATTTAAGCAATTATTGGAAATGGGATGTCAGTCCAACAAAGAGAGTAGTCAACCAAACAGAGTAAAGGGTAATTTTAAATGCGGAAGATGCAGTACATGTAAGCATATTTTGGTCACTGGTGACAAAAATTACAGTGGGTGATGTACCCATTAATATTTATGGGCATTTTGATTGTCACACCAAAAATGTTGTTTATGTAGGGAAATGTGTCCAGTGCCCGGCCTTTTATATAGGAAAAACATGCAGAAGCATTAGAGAAAGAATTAATGAACATATGTTGGATATAAAGCATATGAGAAATACCAATGCTTTGGTTAGGCATATTGAGCAGTACCCGGGGCATGAATTTAAGTTTTGTACGATACAGCATATTAAGAAAGATAGTCAGGGTGCCGTCTTGGACGTGCACTTGGATATATGTGAAATGAAATGGCAACTGAGATGGGATGCCACGGTTTTTCCGGGTATTAATGACAATATTAGTATAATTCCCATTTTAAAATTAAAGCATATTTTAGGATGACACATGTGGATTGTCCAAGTTTTAGAAAATACGTACATACACAATTGTTGTTTAGCAATTTTTAACTGTGTAGTATATATATTTTTAATATATATATTTTTTAAGTATATTTCTAGGAATTTATGAAATTTTACTAAGGTTTTGACGTGTGATTTATTTAATATGATGCACTTATTCAATAACATCTAATATTATTCTAACAATATTCTTGTAAGACATACATTATATATTTTTAGTACATGAATTTTATTTAAGACATAAAATTTAAACTAATGAATTAATTGGTTAATGGAATGTGTTAATTGTTTTTTTTGGGGGGAGATGTATATAACTGGAATGATTTTAAATGGTGGTTGTTCTGAAGAAGTCTGTTCATTAAAGACGACACCTAGGTAAACTGTCGTCAGCGTTTCTGTGCTTGGTGAAATCTGTGGTTCCTGATATTGAGTTGGTTCTGCTTGGTTCTTCGTTTGGATTTAGCTTCCACAGCTACCCTGAGTATGGTGTTTGGATTTCTTCACAGGACTACCTTGTCTTTGTGAAAAACAGATAAGCCATACTTATACATAAAAGCCTGAAGTTCAGAAATTCTTCCTTCTAAAATAACTGTCACCAAACTATAAGAGTTTTCTCTAAACGAAATTTCAGCTGGCCCTTGAGACTGGCTGGAAGGAATGCAGCACAAGCTCTTTAAACAGACAATAGAGGACTTACAGGGAAAAAGTCTCTCAATGTGAGTCTAGAAAAGTATCCAGTAGAATGGTTTTTCAAACCACATGGGAATATAGCAATGAATTCTGAAATTCCTGGAAGAAATGTGAAAGAGCTGACATGTGGTCCATTACTGAAGAACTTGACATACCTGCATTAAATGTCTGTGCCATGTAATCAAGTACAGCAGGAACTGCAGCTAAAAATGGTCTAACCATGGTCTAACCCCTTTTCTAAGACCCAAACTGAAAACACACATTACTTTTGTATGTTTTCTTAATACTGGGCTTCTGGACAAACAGAAGGACACGGATGATCCCATCAGGGTAAGCAGCATCTTGGCCATCAGTGGAATTGGAGAAACCAAGTATTTAAACTGAGAGATTGAGGGTCTGGGTGAAGCTTGCCATATTACTAAGTTAGCTAGGTTATGAAGAACCTTAACCTGATTAACTTCCAAAGGAGGAGATGCTTCCACAATGGGAATCAGTCATTTAAAGGACAGTATATATCCCATTATCCTGAGATACTACCTTGCAGTAGCATTGATAAGAAAACTGTTGAAACTGGTTGTGATAAAAAGTTAGCTTTTCTGGAAGAAGATAAGCCATTATTAAACACGTGTCTAGCAGGCAAACTAGAAATGTGATTCTGTGAGAAGAAATGAGGGATGACCTCTCCAGAATCAAGTACAAACCTAGATTTTGAAACCGATACTCTTCCTAGTTTTGAAGAGAATATGCAAAAACAAGTTGTCTAAATATGGAAAATGTACATGCCTTGGAAGCTGCAAAAGCAATTACTGGTGCAAGATACTCTGTGATACCCATGGAACTGGGAAAGACCAAATAGATAAGAAGAGAACTGACAAGCTGAACCAGAAACTGAAAACCTTAAAAAACATCTGACATTCCTGTGAACAAGTACTTAATGATAAGCATCTTTTAGGTCTAGAGCCACCAAAAACACATAGGGGGAATCAGGGAAAATAGAGATTGGAGGGCTAACATTTTTAATTTGGGAACTTGTATGTAAAACTTTAATACAGACAGGTCCACTATAGTGGAACTGGCATATTTGTCTAAGTAAATCACAGGTGGATCCACCACAGGGTTAGAAAAAAGGAACGTATGGGTCTGTGGCACTTTATAGAGCTTGTGATGCATCTTTGGTACAGGCTTAGACTGTCAGGTGAAATACATACTGCATTAAAGGCATGATCCAGAGCACTTGTAACTGGAGGGATGGCCAATGGCTTAGGGTTGTCTACATGCAAAAGACTCTAGCATCTTTTCTGTGTCTCAGTAATCTCTTTTTCTTCTCATTGGAAGAGGTCCTTCATATGCTAATGGTGTCAAAAAATGAAACTGAATCAGGAAGAAACCTGTGAGGCATAGTCCAGACCAGTCTCTTAAATGTCAGACTGGGAGTCACTAACAGGAGTAGACTGAGACTTCTTTCTTTTAAATGGTAAGAAGCAGGGAAGGCAAAGTGAAATGACTGAAAGGCCTTAAAATGAATTTTAGCAAAGGAATACCATTCCACTTTAGACTCACTAAAAGATGGAGTTGAAGGAGACACATATTTTGCTTTTGACTGCCTTTTCTTTTTAGGAGTGTCCAAAGTCAGAGTATGAACTGTATTGGACATACGGACATCAGTACAAGAGCCGAGTACCTCATCTCTCACCAGCATTTGAGGAATGCCTTCAGATATTACAACATGTGGTTCTCCTTCTTGGTTACAGGCATACGTATGGCTCTCTAGACTCTCGACTTTAGGGACATCCCTAGGAGCAGCACCAGAGGCTTTGGAAAGAGAAGAAGATGGACTATCTGAGGATTCTAAAAGAGCCACAGTGGAGTTCTAGGATGAGAGGGTGAAGGAGTAGTCACTTCAGGTGCCTCTCTAACAGTCTTTCTTCTCTTATAGATGATGGTGGACAGCAGTGTTGCTGTCACTGGAGTCATAGCTGATTTTGCTAAGGGCCTCAAGCCTCTGGTTCTCAAGTTCAATGCTACAGGGGCTTTGCCTACTTCTAATAGTTTTTGGCATAACAGACAGAAAAATACTACATGATCTAACATTTTGGGACTCCCCTAAATGAAATAAACAAGCTTTGTGGGAATCTTTATAAGGAATCTATCATCCATACAGATACTTTCTTTTTCTCCTAGGCATATATAACAGCTTTTCAAACCAAAACCTCTGCCAAAACGGCAGATGCACAGGCTCAAAAGGCAATATCAAAAAACAAAACAGCCAGCACTCAACTGGAGCAAATATCTAGTTTTAATGTATAAAAACAATTTTTTGTACCTTAAAACTAGATATTTGCTCCAGTTGAGTGCTGGCTGTTTTGTTTTCTGATAAATAACAACTTTCTCATAAAAATGGAAGGAAAAAGGGGTACTTACAAGCCCAAAAGACTGAAATGAACCACTGAAGAGACAGAGAAGACAGAGTGATTAAAATATTCAGTGGTAACAAAGTTCTAAATTTTGGTTACTGTATATCTGATTTTATACCAGAATGTCCTCAAGCTTGCTTGGATGTACAGACAGCAGACTACCAACAATGTTAGAAAGAATACCCTCTAAAGGGTGGAAAGGTTAAAAGAAAGAAAGGTATCACCTATGGTATGACAGAAACTACCAAACAGTAGACAAAAAGTTATAAAGGGAGCAATCAGGAGAAAAACTTGTGTATATAAAGAAATAGAAGAGGAAGAGATAAATGGAATATAAAAGATAGTAGATACAAGAAGGTAATTACTCACAAAAAAACTGCAAAAACTATCGAAAGACGCTCTAAGAGAGGGATCTGCTTATGTTTGAGATGGCAGCAAATAAGATCTGAGGTGCTGTTAGCTGACTGGGACATTATGGGTAGAGGGAGGAGCTCAAGAGTTGGATCCAAACTGTCCAAGTCAGATCCAGTACCCACACACTGAGGAAAGAATGAAAAAGACAAGATCAGATCCACTGAGATGGAACAGTGCTTGATGTCAAGGCACTGAACTTGAGTGGTTTTAAAGGTCATCCTCCGGGACTTGGGGGAATACTTATCTACATCTCTAACACCCCTATGAAACTCAGCTTTCCTCTTATCTAGATCAAGCTTCACTAGGGAGACCTTTTAAAATACATTTACTGAGCAAGAACTATTAACAAATGTCACACACTGTGTCCAAAAGTTCCATACCAGGTACACAAAACAGTGTGTGCTGTATCCTGAGAGAGATTTTATGGCCACATTTAATATATTTTTTGAACCTTGAGGCCATTTATGTATATTTCTCCATCCACTCACAAGACAAACATAAAGTAATAAACTTAAAACTGAAGAGTAAACCCACAAAAACTTGCTTAAGCTAATGGCTCATTTGGGGGTGGGGGCAGACAGGAAATACCCTAACACCTTAATTCCTACTAAACAAGTACAGTGACAAAAACAAAGACTCTAAGCCTTCATATAACCTATCATAGCTCTAAGAAAATAAGAGTAACAGTACTTCTCTTAGTAAAATGATCAAAGGCCAACAGTCATAAGCTCAGCAGTGGCCATGGAGATGTTACCTGTTTCATGGAAATGGGATCTAACTGAAAAGAACGAAAGCAGAAAATGAGAAGACCGACACCAGAAAACTGACAACATAAATGATCGACAGTCCAGAATCCCGATGCTGAAAACACCAACATGCAAAACGAGCGCGACTGTATAAGTATGCGATAGTGACGGACTTTAGGGTTAGGGTGCGGGTAGGGTAAGTGTGCATTAGTGACGGACTTTAGGGTTAGGGTGCGGGTAAGTGTGCGTTAGTGACGGACTTTAGGGTTAGGGTGCGGGTAGGGTAAGTGTGCATTAGTGACGGACTTTAGGGTTAGGGTGGGGGTAAGTTAAGTGTGCAATAGTGACAGACTTTAGGGTTAGGGTGCAGGTAAGGTAAGTGTGCGATAGTGACGGACCTTAGGGTTAGGGTTTGGGTTAAGGTTAGTGCATAGATAGTTGTTTATGTAAGGTTTAATGTAGGGTTGTAAGGTTTTTGGTGTGCTTGTGTTGTGTGTGTGTGTGTTTTTCGGAAACGGATTTGTTTTGTTGAGTTTCGGGATTGTGGTTTGTCAGGCATTTAAACTGTCGGGTATTTCAACTGTCTTTCTTTTCGTGTCAGTGTTTTTGTTGTTGTGATTTTAGCTTGTCGATCATTTCAGGTAGATCCTGGAAATGACAGTGGAAGAAAAGTGATGTACCATGGGGTGAGGAGAATACTTTGAGCATGGGAGAGCTTGGTAGCTGCTGAGATGACTGCTTCCAGTCCTGAAGATGAAATGGACAGATTGATAATGTAAAATGTAAGTGCATCACACCTCTTTGACTGTGTTAACCAGCCAAATAATGACACCTGAGTGAATTTGGTTAACAATGGTTTTAACCAGAGCCAGCAGTGGTGAACTCCTTTCTGTCATACATTTCAAACTTCTGATGTGCCTCACTGATCTAGTATTCTGGTTCAGAATATCTGTATGGCATAAAATGCATAAACACTCAGATGAAATGGATTTCAGGTGTTGTTACTGTGCCAAGCACATATATATAATGCAAATTTCCACTCCTACTGAATATTCAGACTACCACTATTTAGCATTTTTTAATTAAAGAAGAAACATCTTTATTAAATTATCACTTATGCAATACGCAATCATACATTTATATAAATGAAAACAGACCATACCGACATAAGCTTAGTTGCAAGCATTATACATCACAAGCCATACTGACATAATTTTAGTTGCAAACATCATGTATAACTTATAATCTACGCAATCACTGTCAGTCAAACATTACATAGCTCATTTAAATCCTGCCTTTTTTAAAACCTCATTCCTCCCTTGTATGTATTGTTCTCACAGTTCCCATCTTTTTTATGCAATTTGCTCCTAACGTTTTCTAAAGATCCCAATTTCAGTTGCTTTATCTTTGTTACTATATTCACCACTTCTAATGCAGTTGGTTTAGACTTTGATTTCCATTTTCTAGTAACTGCTTTTGGCAGCCATCATAATTAGTCTCAGCAAACCCTTACTATGTCTAGGCAAATCCAATTCTGTATTACAGCTCAGAAAAATCACTTCTCAACATTACGCCAATTTGCTCACCCAATATCTCTGACAGAGTAGTCTGCAGGGAATCTTTAAAGTCTGCCAACTCATTACACTCTGTTCCCAATTACCTCTGTCTTCCCCATCACACCTCCAATATTTGCTGTCCACCTGAGGAAATTTTTCGGGAGTCTACTTGGGGTATACAAATACCTATGTAGACATTTCTAAGTGAAAATCCTAAATCTTCTAGATTTTGTTGCACATTTCGGAGACATACATATATCCCCATTATTTGTTTGGGAACTGCTTATCCAGTGTCTCTCATCCCAATTCTTTCTACCCTCCTCTGATTGATTCTTACATGCAATATTTTATATGCTCCTCTAGTTATTCCTTTTGTAACAGCTTCTGTTCTAGATTCTACTAAAAACTACCAGTGCTGGTCTTTCATTTAGGATTCCCCTATTTCTTTCTCTTTGCCTATACTCTGATGGGTCTAGGACTCTTGTACGAACGCACTTTTTACCAAGTCGCGAATGGGCAGGCATACTTACGGGAAATGCTTTTCACCAAAGCAGCATTTTCGCATAAGTATGCCTGTTGTGCTGGTTGTACGACAGTGCGGATAAGGGAAAAGTCCATTTTCCCCACTGTAGTGCGATCTCAGAGTGAAAATATTAAAGTAGGGGGGTGCGGGGGTGCAACTCCCCACATGGGGGATGCAGGGGGGCTTTCCCCCCTGCGTAAAAGTAGACAATGTTTTTTTTCTTTTTTAACATACTTCAGCGAAAGCGCTTTTTCGGTGAAAGCACTTTCGTTAAAGTGTGTTCGGTGATAGTGGATTCGAACTGTTGAACTTTCATTCAGCAGTCCTAGATCCACTCTGATATCATTCCTTGAGGCAATCTCGAACCTACAGTCCAAATAAATTCGTGGCATTTTCCAATTCAATTACATTTCACTCTCTAGTTATTTGCTCCCAATACCTTGGTTCCTTTGCCAGTTTTTTCCAATATTCTGCCCCCTCTTGCCTATTGTCTGTATCCCTAACTGCAGTTATCCCTATCAGAAGAATCTCCTTTATCCATGCAAGTGTTGGTTTAGTTCTTAGAATACTTCCTGCTACTTTATGAATATAATATTCTGTAAAATTATTGCTACTCTCATTAAAGATCTGCATCCAAATTCCCAGTCTCTCATAGTTTCTTGAGCTTCTCCCTGTTTAATTATCATTCCTTTCCACTTTGAATTATAGACTTCTGCTGTGCTATGTACAGTAGCTCTAAACCCCGCCCCCCCCCTTCAAATCGGGTATTCCCAATCTGCCTTGTTCTTTTGGAAGAATCAGCTTATCCAACTTGACTCTTGCTATCTTCCCCCCCAGGTAAAATCCTCCCACTTTTTATTAACTGCTATCCACAACTTCTTTTCTGATTGATAAAAATATGGCTGACCTGCATACAAGAATAAAGGGACTAAAACCATTTTAACTGTTTGTATCTTACTATCCATACCCATATAATAGAGCTTCCAATTTCTCAGTTTTTGCATTATCTTTTGTTTAGTCTCTTCCCACATATCCTTGGCTGCTACACTGGAATCATTTTTGATCCATACTCCTAAATGATTCACTTTATCACATCCCCATAAATATAGATATTGCTGAACCAATTTGTGTGTGGGTACATAATGTACAGCTACTGCCTTCAGTTTAACTATATTGATTTTGTATTATAAAAATATTTGAAACTGTCTCAAAATGTTCCACAACTCTGAAATGCCCTTTTCTGGTTTTATCAGGTATAAAATAATATCATATGCAAACAGAGCCAGCTTTTGCTGACTACCATTTTCTATCCTTGAATTTCTGAGTCACTTATTTTCTTTGCCAACGGTTCTAAATATAATGCAAATAACAAATGGCAAAGAGGATACCCCAGTGTGGTTCCTCTGCTCAAGCAGAAATTATCAGAGAAGAACCCATTCACTTTAATTTTCACCTCTAATCCCTCATATAGCCTCCTAATCAGCCTTATAATTTTGTCATGGATTGTAAATGCTTCCATTGCCCTGCTCATAAAGTCAGGCTTATGCTGTCAAATGCTTTCTCTGCATCAAAACCCACAAACAACAATGGTATTTTCTTACATTCTGCTTCCCACCGGATCTTCAATGTTCTGTTAATGTTGTCAAACATTTGCCTCCCCTCCAAAAAACCACACTGATCCATAGCTATCAACTGTGGCATCACTTTTGCCATTCTTTTAGCCATTATAGACAAACACTTTATACTCAGGGTTTAGTACTGAAATGGGCCTCTTTGAAGCTGGATCTAATGGGCCTTTACACTCTTTAGGTATTACAGTTACCACCTCTTTCTTCTAGGATGTTGGTACTTCTCATCTTAAAATACTGTTAAACAAAACCTTCCATTTCTTTATCATTTTTCCCTCCTAGCTTCCAAATTTCCACAGGAATAACATCTATTCCTGTGGATTGGTTGTACATCACCATTTATATCACATCTCCTCCTATCCTAACTGTTAGTAACTGAGCCTCATCTACCTCTAACCTTGGCATATTTAATTCTACCATAAGGATTTCCATTTGTACCTTTTCCTGTTTCTATATTTCTCTTCTTTATACAGATTTACATATAATTTCCAAAGTCTTTCTAATACCTCTACAGGATCTCTTGCTATCTTCCTTACTGTAATGTCCCTAAGCTTGGTGACACCCCTTTCTACTTTCTTTTGCCTGAGTTGTTGTGCTAAAAGTTTTTGTGCTCTAGCGTTATCAAAAAACAATTGCTTAACAGCAATCTTTCTAAACTCATATATACATTCGAGATAATCCCTTATTTTATGTTTAGCATTCTGCAGTTGCTCCTCTTCTTGTTCTGCAAGATTCTCCCTATTCTGCAATACTTTAACATTTGTCAGTCCCTCTAAATAATTCTTGTTACTTCTTAACCATATCTTCCTTTCTTTTATTTCCACCCTATTTTTTAAACTTCACTTTAATTTTATCCCACTCTCTAGCTATATATTCAGAATTTCTATCTTCTCTAATAGCTGCTGAATAATTTTTGCTACCCTTTCCTTAAATTCCTTTCTTTTCAACAGATAGGTGGGAAAGTGCCCATGTCTCATTTTTATTTTAGTTATTATTGGTGCATGATCTGTAGTAGTTATTGGATGCATATCATGACTTGCAATTAAATACATATGTCCCTGTGAAATGTAAATTCTGTCTAGCCTAGCCCAGTTTTTGTATCTTGGGAATAATATGTAAATTCACTCCAAACTCCTATTACTGAATTCATATCTTCCATGACAAATATGTTCATACATTTCTTCAAAAATCTAGAGATTTGTTTTATTTTCCCTTCTATGCCCCAAGACACATCTTCACTATTGAAAATCAAATTCCAGTGCCCACCTGTAAAGTACAGCTGTGTACACTTACCATAAATGTAAATGTTCGTTTATTCACTGTTGCAGTCGTCACCTATAGGGTTATCCCTGCTGTGGAAGCCCTCAGCCGGCCCGAATACCAGAGTCAATGTTTCTGTGTGCCAGCTGCTGTCACCTGTAGTCTGACATCAGGTCATCAGCACTATAAAGCAAGGCAACTGATGTCATTTCCCCAGTCTTTCTTGCCGTGGAGCCCGTAGCAGAAGCAGTTCACACGAGTGCCACAAAAAAGACCAATAATTCCAGATTTTCTAATTCTGGCATGTTTCACAAATATAATTATTGCCATGTAAACCCACATTTGTCAATTTCCAGGTTACTGGTTTTATTCCTGTTCATCTCCATCTCCCAAATCCTGTCTTCACCTCACTTTCAACATACCCTTGATTCTTGTAGTCAACTCTTGTGCTTTTTTTCCTTCTCTCACAAGCATTTTCCGTTGAAACATTGGAAAAAGTTTCACTGGCACAGTCTGTCTGTGGTCTTTATTACCAGAAGAACAAAAAGCAGAATATCTGTTTCCCAGCTTACTTTTTGTTGCACAAACTTTTGTATTTTCTCCTTAGCATGTGCTGCATCAAATAAATGATTTTGTCCCTTCAGGAAAGAATATTTTGAAGATAGTTGAGTACAGCAATTTGAATATCATGCCTGATTCTCGACATTCCATTAACAGTGGAATAAATTTACTCCTCTTCTGCCTGGTGTACACTGAGTAATCATTCTCCCCAAACACTCTGTTGTTTACCACTTTTAGTACTTTGTTCTTCTGCTACAGTTTTTTCAGAATCATCTCCTTCATCTGGTAGGATTGCATCTTTACCATTAAAGATTTTAGGTTGCTTTCTCATAGCCAGGTTTGCAACATGCACATGATATGCACTTTCAATTAACTCCTGCTGTTGAATACCAGTCCAGTTGCTTATTTATGCTTTCATAAAATGAATACAATCCGTTCAGCTGGTACAGCAGAAAATCTCAGGTTATCATGTGTACTCTGCCCTCCAATTCTATTATGTTTTGAAACATCTCTTCTTGAGTAGTCTCATAATCAGCCAGCCTTTTGACCTCTGATTTTTGCAGTTTTGTCACCTCATCTGAATATCTATTTAAAGCTTCTTCCATTTTTTCCAGCCTTTTGTTACTTGAGATGATATACTCCACCACTGTTTTGTTTATTTTAATCAGGTCTGTGTGCAGTTGTCTTAAACTTTCCTCTAGTTTACTGGAAGTCATGTCTAGAGCTTGCACTGCTTTTTGCTGAACAGCTGCAGTACTCTTCCATGTGTTTTTCCTCACCTTTTGTAGCTGATTTTTACACAGGAAATATACGTTCACTGGCTTTCTCTGCTGTGTTTCTGTTTTCACACTGTGAGAGCTAGAATTAAGCTTTTACTCAGTGTGCAGCCATCTTGAAAGTCCACTATTTAGCATTTTATATCTCTTACACTGAGCCACATTTCACAGATCTGCCTATAGGTATAAAATCTGAATGTTTGTAACAGTTTCCTTTTCTGTAATACTGAATCATATCCCAAAGAGTCATCTATAAAATATTTGCTCATCAACTTAGACAAAGAAAGATTACTCATATAATGGCTACGTGACATGCCTTAGTCACAGGTTAAAAAAAACTGTCAATGCTAAATAAAAAGTTCACTGCATTCTAAATGCTGCCAGAAGCACTTGCAAACAAGCAAAGCTCTTTTCAGATATTCCATGGAAGCCAAATACAGCATTTCTCTTAATTTCAAATATACTTTATTTTCTAGCATCAACTTTCATACAAGCAATGTAAAATCCTCATGCACAGTGCAAATCACTTTTGATTCTCAGGGATTGGCTATCGTATCATATACTCTTGAGCTGTCTTTATCATAAGACTAACATAGATGGACTCAACCCCAAACCCTGACGATTACAAATACAGGATTCATTTTAACATGTGTCACTGTCAGAATTAAGAAAATCATGTGCGTGCGTGCGTGTGTGTTATTCTGTTATTCAATAAAACCGGCCCCTCCTCTTCTTGCTTAGACTTTAACTCTACAGCCTTCACTTCATCCACAGTTACTTTAACTGCGTGACATGTTTGTATGTTTCTAGTTTTCCAGTTTTTAGTAGTAACTTTCTTAGCAGCCAGAGGTGCTAATGTTACCAGAGTAGAATCTACTTTGGATTTAACTGAGTTAGACAAACTTATCAACAGCATCTCCTTTGCTATGCAGACATTTTCTCCTATTATTTTATTGATTAAAGTCTACAGTCTTTGTTTAAGGATATTTAATTCTTAACACTCCCAGAGAATAATCTCCCTCCTATCTATCCACTGCCAACTTCAACATGACCCATCTGCCTGTAGAAACACATTAGATTCTTGCTGGGGTATGAAATTATCTGTGGAGACACTTCCATGCAAATATTCTAAATCTCCTTATCTTTGTTGAATATCTTGGTATTTTACATTTCTGTTTTCACACTTGTACTGAAATATGCCTGCATACCTTCTTGCACCAGTCATGTCTATGCTTCTTTCTTTGTGCAAATCTAAGCTCCAAACAACTTCTTTAGGCTCTGTTTATTAGGTGTTTCTTTTGTGCCAACTGTTCTTGCCTCTACAATGTTTTCATGAGTTCTGGTGTATGTTGCATTTCTCTCTGACTCTGGAAAATCTCCTTAACCAGCTAACACCAAATCTAAGTATATCAGTTGGTGTCTCCGTCTCACAGATCAAACCCTTCCCTAGTCTCCTCCCACAGTAGGGTCTTGTTCCTTTCTAAAATTTTCTTCCAGAACCATGGTCTTCTTCCAGTTCTCCCCCACTGATTTGTAAGTTCATCTGTCCTTGTTTTGAATCTTATACTTCCTAGTGGGAATAATCTATTCTCCCATTGTTTGTGCTCCCTCTTTCTCAGCAACTGGTTTATGCATTCCATCAAGCATTTTGGAGTGTATATTCCACTTATCTTATTCATACAGATTTCCCACATTCCTCTTCTCCAGTCTCCCTACAAAGTTCTCAGGGTCGACATTATGTATATTTTAAAATGTAACTTGCATCCTGGGTTATATAGATCAGCCTGAGTTGGAATGCTTTGTGATATTCTTCCAGATCTGGCATCCTCACCCCTCCCACCTCTACTGGTACGATCAACTTTCCTTTCAGTTACTGGCTAGTAATTACATTGCCTGGATGCCAGCAAAGAAGACATTTTGAGAAAGTAAAAGAATCAACCAGAAAAGGATTAGAATGAACTTTGGTGGGGAAGAACATTGCAGTTGCTCATTAAAAAGAAGGTTCAGCTTCAGTACAGAGGTTGGATTTCACTGATTCAGAAGAAAAATGAATCAAATGCAGATAGAGATGTTTAAAGTAAGTAAGACACTGGCGGAATATATAATATCAAATAAAAGGATGGAACAGACAAATCAAATGAGATGATAAAACTGCAAAAATTATAGGCTGACAAAGAAAAGACTAGCTGGACAACAGGATTCAACTTAACTGTTCCAAAAACAGTCAAGTTAGAAAACATAGCACACAGAATACACCTGAGATTTTCTTTGCTATATTAGAAAAACCCACAAGGATTAGACTGCATTATTGTTAAGAAATTACAATTAGCAACTAATCTTGATGTTTCACAGCAGGATTTGTTAATTTGAGGGGGTACATTTTGTGTATACCCCAAATCTGACTATGATAAAGTACTCAAAACGTGCAGTACTAAAGATGTAATCAAACCAGCAGAACACGTTGCTTCTGACAAAACTGTGTCATAAGGGAAACGTATTAAAAACTGAGACACCACGGCTTTTATAGAAAATGACTACTCTCTGTACAACAATCACAAAAGAGAAGCAAACTCATCTCAGAGGGTGTCAAGAGGCAGGTGTGATATTCAGGTTGCTATACTTGGCTGCTTACAGAATATTTTTTTTTAACCTGGAGAATTAAAGACATTTTTGGATGCAGAACAGGCTGCGGAAGAAATAAAAAAAGGTTTAGCCAACACACTGAAGGGCACTCTGCTTTTTAGTCTTCTGACAATAACAGAGCCAAAAGAGAGACTTTGCCATTGAAACCTTTTCCAGTTCTGAATAAAATCTACAAGGGTTCTCACTTGCATTTGCAAAGTTACTAGATTTTTTTAAGCAAATGCTTTCAGCTGGAGAAAAAGAGCCTAGATGTGTAAACAATCATGAAATGTTTGCCCTGTGTTCTCAGAGTGAAGTCTACAAGGTATGATTAACTTCTTAAATGGAAACTGGCAAGCAGTACAGTGAAAACAAACAACATTTGAAATTATGTGAAATTTACAGGTACACAAATAGTTGCATCTAGTAGCCAATAAATATAACAATGCTCAATTTAGTTTATTCATTTAAGGGTAGCCAGTGTACTTTTTGTTAAGGTTAAAAGTTAAAGGGTAGTGAAAGCATGCAAGTTGTTTTTCACATCTGGGAGGGGAAAAGAGATATGATTAGAACAGACAGCAATGTGTGAAAGCAGGGACACAGGCTCCAAAATGTGCTTCAGCATGGTTAACCATAACTTTAGAACAGGTTATGCCTGTGGGTACAACCACTGATTTGGGGCAACTACTCCCATTTGGAGGTATAAACTTTCATTTTTGAAAGTATGCATGGCTGTTCTAAACATCTTTACCGAATTATCGCTTGTGACATAGGTAAACGTACATTCATATAAAAGTAATGAAACCATATCAACATGTTCAAATTTACATATATTATACGTTACATATATTGTACTAATCAACATAGTCAAACCAATATTATATAAATTGTTCATTTCCTGTGTTCTCTCAGACTTCCTTCCTCCTCCAAAACATTTTTCTGCATGTACTGTTCCTACAACTTCCATTTTTTCTATGCAATTTACTCCTACCTCTCTCTAAAGATCCTACTACCTGTTCTTTATCTCTGTTAAAATATTCACTACTTCAAGTATGGTTAATTTAGACACTGATTTCCATTTTCTACTAATTGCTTTTTTTGGCAGACCCCAAAATCAAACTTAACAAGGTCTTACTATATCTAGGCAATTCAGATCCTATATTCCAGCTCCAAAAAGAAAAACAAATGACTTCCTTAGCAACACTCTTTTGCTTGCCCAGCATTCCTGACAAAGTACTCTGTACTGAATTTTTAAAGTATGTTAACTTGGTACACTCCAAGAACATATGCTCCACGTACCTTTTTCTTCCCCGTTATAAATCTACCTTTTGATATCTACCTGTGGATAAATTCTTTGGAGTTTGCTTATGGTATAAAAGTACTTAAGAAAACACTTCCAGGCAAAAATCCTAAACGTAGATTTTTTTCATATATATATAGGAGCCAACCATATGTCCACCCATTTTTTCTTCATTAACTGCTTATCTAATCTCTCTTCCAATCTTTCCTAACCTCCTCGAATTGATTCCTATAATTATATAGTAATATTTTATATGAGCTACTAATTACCCCTTTATTAACAGCAGCTTCTGTTCTAGATTCAGAAACCACATTATTCTTGGTGTTCACTGGGCAAGGAAGATGAGACACACTGTAGAGTCAGCTAAAAGCTCAACCAGTGCAGGGCTTTCATTTAGGTTCCCCTATCCCTTTCTCTTTGCCTATACTCTGATATCAATCCCTGATAGGGAAGACAATCTCTAGCCTGCAGTCCAAATTTTTCTTGGACTTCCCAGTTTATTACCTTTCTCACTCTCTCTCTAATTATTTGTTCCCAATACCTTGGTTCCTTTGCCAGTTTCTTCCAGTAAATTTCAGTCCCCTCTTGCCTATTCTCTGTACCCTAAATGCAGTCATCTGTATCGGCTGAATCTCCTTTCTCCATTCCTCTGTTTGGCTTAGTTCTTAGTATACTTTCTGTTACATGTTAATGAGTTGGCAGATTTAAAAAAAAAATCTCCTAAGGAGCATTCTGTCAGAAATATTGAAGGCGCAAATGCCTGGAACTAAGGAAATAATTATTTTGAGCTGGGCCATAGGATCTGAATTGACCAGGTGTAGAAAGGCCTTCCCAAGTTTTATTTATTTACATTTGTTTATTTACATTTGTTTACCGGGAAAGTCCGAATGGACATAGGTTCTTTTTCAGTGGATGCCCGGGGAGAAAAGCTCCACAGAATAAAATGACCTGCTAAATGGTATACAATCTAGTCAAGGTAATTTTACAGCATTGATAATGATGACATGACTAAATACAAAAGCACATTTGTTAAAGTTTAAGTAGAGCACACTTACAATCACAGATAAAAAATAGGCAAATGCCTAGTAATACAATTTGGCTAACAGCTACAGTTAAGAAGAATAATAGAGAATGATTAGTAAATCCTGGATTTAGTCGCAGTTTAGGCAAAGACAGAGCCAGTGAGTATTTAGATGTGACTTAAGAGCAGTCTTGAAAAGATAGCTAGGAAGGGTAGTTACAGTAGTTGAAAGGTTGCTCCAGAGCTTGGATATGGCACAGGAGAACAGTACTTCCCCTACTGAGTTTTTAGCTTTGGTGACCTGGAGCAGATTTTTATTGCAGGAGCGTAGGTGTCTGGAAGAGTGGTGGCATTGGACAAGTGTATGAAGTGATGGGATTCTGAGAGGGTGGTATACAAGTTTATGAGCAAAGGTAGAAGTTGAGGGAGCTTGAGCCAGTCTAGGTGTCTAAGGGAGACAGTGGTGGCTGCGGTAGGTGGCACATTTTGTGATTTTATTGTAGCAGGTTCGAGTTTGTTTAGGTCTGACTGTCTAAGAGTTGTAAGTACAGGTGATGCATAGAGTAGGGTGGATATTAGATGGGAACTGGCAATATAAATTTTGGCTGTTTTGGTGAGGTATTGGTGGTTTCTGTATAGGGCACCCAGTTTCTGGTGAACTTTTTTATTGTTAGTGATATGTGGGCATCAAATTTGAGATTGTAGTCTACCTGTACACCAGGTAGCTTGGTGTTGGCTGTTGGTGAGATGGAGGTATTATCCTTGGCCTGCAAATTGAAGTGGGAGGATGTTTGTGGTGGATTTGGTGGGTTGGAATATGAGGAGTTTGGTCTTGTTTGGATTGAGGAGGAGCTGAGCATTAGATAGCCAGCTTTCAATGGAAGAGAAAGATTCTTGTGTGATGTGTTGGAGGTCTGTTAAGAGTTGGGGCTGAGCAGATGATGGTGGAGTCATCACCATACTGTATGAGGGAGGCATGTTTGGTGGCAGTGTACAGGATGTTGGTGAAAAGGGAGAAGAGAAGGGGCCAAGGATGGAGCCTTGGGGAACCCCAAGGGTCACAGGGAGGTGAGGAGATATATCGTTGTCCCAGACAACTGATTGCTGGCAGCTATGTAGGTAGCTGTGGAACCACTTTGTGGCTGTAGTGGAGAAAGAAAGGCTGGAGAGAGAGCAGAGAGTAGTAGGTCGTGTGACACAATGTCAAAGGCCTTAGACAGATCCAGAAATACAGCAGAGAAGAGGAAACCATTGTTTTTTTTGTGCTGAAGGATAGTGTTTGTGAAGGAGAGCAGAGCAGTAGTAGTGCTGTGGTGTGGTCTAAAACCATGCTGGGTACTGGAGAGAAGATTATTGTTTAGGAGGTATTTGGAGACTTGTGAGTTGATGGAATTTTCGAGTATCTTGGAGAGAGGATGTCAATGGGGTGGTAGCTGGAGAGGTCTGTGGAGGGGCCACCTTTATGTAGGGGAATGATGTGGGATATTTTCCATAGCGTGGGTACATAGGATTTGGATATGGAGTGGTTGATTAATATGGAGATTGGATAAGCTAGGACATCAGCTGCTATTTTTAGGTATTCAGCGGGCAGTTTGTCGGCTGCAAGTTTAGTGGGTTTTAGTTTAGTTAGGAGTTTTCGTATGTAGGAGGTGAGTACTGTGGATAGGAAGAGAGCAGAGAGGGATGGATGTGGGTTGGCAGTGGGGGAGAGATGATGTAGGGAAGTGTTTTTTGGTTAAGGATAGTACGGTTTCTGTGAAATGTGTGTTGAAGGAGTCAGCTATGCTGTGGGTGAAAAAAGGGGTGGTTGGTAGAGGGGTGCTTACTTTTCCTGGACAGAGGATAGAGTTAATTGTGGACCAGAATTGCTTGGGGATACTTTGGGAAGAGTTTAGGGATGTCTGATTGCAAAGGGCTTTGTCTGCTTTTTGACCTTGTTTCGTAGTTCAAGGAAGAGTTGTCTATCTGAGAGGTTTTTGGTTTTGCACCAGCATTCCCATGTTCTATCCCTGGTTTTCATAAGGCCCATGGTTGTTTTTTGTAGCCAGGGGGAGCTTTTTGTTCTGATTCTAGTGTTTCTTAGGGGGGCATGGGAGTTAAGGATGTTGAGGATTGTTCTGTTAAAGAAGTGAACGGCTTTGTCTAGGTGGATGTACTTTAGAGGTGCCAGGTTCATTTTTTGAAGGGAGGAGGTAAAGGAGTTGGGGTTGAAATCAGCTTTGTTGCGAACAGGTCTGTAAATAATGGGTTTACTATTATTTATGTGATGTCTTAGTAGGAAAGTTGGGGAATGGTCGCTGAGGGTAGACAGCCTGTCAGGTTAAGAGTGAGGGTCTTTGTTTACTAAGATCCAATCAAAAATGGTGTGATAATTAGGGTTTTTATTGATTCTGGTAGGTGTTTGTATTAGCTGTGAGAAACCATGGAGATTTAGGTGGAGGGCTGGGTGGTTGCTATTGCAGGATAGCCAACTGATGTTAAAGTCCCCGGGGATGACAGTTTCTTGGGGTAGGGAGAGATTTGCCCAGTTTTGGAGGTTTTCAATGGGAGGTATACTTTAGCCTGGTGGAAAATACCATCCTATAATGCTGACTGTTTTCTTAGGGTTTAATTTGACAGTGGTGTAAAGGATTTCTTCCTTGTCAAACTGGGGAGTGAAATTGGTGAGAAGTTGGATACTAAGGTGGTTTTTGTACAACAGTGCTACACCTCCTCCTTTCCTGGATGGTCTGCCCTTGCAGAGGATGTTATATCCAAGGTGGGAGTACCTCCTCACTTTTGATGTGAGGTTTGTGCCAGGTTTCAGTTAAAGGATGTCAGGGGAGTACAGGTTTATGTAGACTTGGAGGTCTTGGACTTTGTTAAATATACTTCTAATGTTAAGAGACATTATGAGGAGGTCATTTGGCTTTCTGTTGCTTGTGACTAGGGTGGTGGGGGAGTTTATTGGAGGGAGGTTTGTTGATAGGTTGCTGAGTTTGGGGCCAGGGTTGGAGTGCACGTCTCCACTGACAGCAAGTTTCTAGAGAGTGCTGAGAATATGTTTTATATATACACTAAAAAACTTGTCATATTTTATGGATAGTTTGTGTTGGCAAGAAATGGGAGTTTGATAGTTGAGTAGTTGTGCTGGGAGGAGACACTTTGTGGTATGAGTAGCGAAATTATGCAGTAGATGTTTGAGGGGGGTTGATGACAGTGTGCAGTGGAAGTAGTTGGGGCTTATGACTGTAGTGCCAAGGTAGGATGTAATGTAGGACAGAACAGTACAGGTGTGGGATTAGAACTGTGTTAGCTACTGGCATGGTTGTGTTTGATTAGGGTGTTTTATCAGAAGGTAGGTGTGGTAGAGGTGTGGAGAAATTGGGGAGGTATGGTTTCATTGGTGGATTAAGTGTGGGAGTGGTTTTCAGTTTTAGAATAAATGTAGATGTAGTGGGGCTGGGTGGGGAGTGTAGTGAGCATAGCGAATGGAGCGGGGCTTAAACCCCAGGCTAAGGATTGCAGGGTAAGTGTAACACTCGCTAGTACAGTATTGTGCACTGATTATTTTTATAGTTTATAGCCAAATACTGTAGGAATTTAGCAGGAAAGTTTGAAGCTGGAAGGCAGGAAGAGTGATGGGTGGGGGTTAGTTAGAGAGAGTTCAGGGGCGGCTCAGCGTTGGCCTGATCAAGTGTGTGCTACCCCTAGTTGTACAAAGTAAATGTTTCCACATACACTGTTTCCCTGTAGGTTTACTTGTTATCAGTAAATAAACAGCAGTTGACAGTATCTCTGAGCTCTACCCAAGGTATTGTTTTGTTCCAGAGTTACTTATTTCTTGGTGGGCAGGGACACAGGAAAACCAAGTACTTGAAGGGGAAACTGTGAGGAAGAGAAAGGGGATAGAATTAAGCTATATGAATTTTAGGGCAGGTATGAGAGAAAAATAGGGCTAATAGACAGGAAAAATGGCAAACATGAGGTCACACATCTACAATGCTTAAGGCAATGCTGATTTAGCAGGTTGTGGCTAATACAGAACCTCTTTTTAAGCTCTAAGCGGGTTTTTTTTGTTACAGCAGATTAAATCAACAGCAGCTACATTTGTGAACACACAACGCAGTTGTAGTTCTAACTCTATACTAGTGGTCCTGATATTTCTATTAACTAAACAGATGAAAAACCTACTCTAATGCTAAACATTGGCTTTAGATAGCTTACTAAGGTGCATTGTTGTGGTTGCAGTATTTATAACATCAGCCGCATTTACGGCAGTATAGAGCAGTTAAATAATGAAACATCAGGCTAAAATGCTAAGAGTTACAGCTAAAACAATACAAATAACCAACAGTTTGACCATGCATTAGCTAGGCAGTCATTATGAAGGGCAGGACAAACAGAGAGCACAAAAACAACTGCTACAGTGTCGATCCGAGTAAAGGCAAAAAACAATATGTGACAACTTGTGCACACTTATTCAAACATGGAACACATAATTTGCAAATACAGATAACTGCAGTTTCAGACTCTATGAAGACAAATAGATTGAGCAGCAAAACTTACTGGTTGGACACACTCGATTCAGGTCGCTGACTTAAAAATGGCGCCTAGTGTAGGTAGTATATGACAGCTTGGTTGGGGAGGAGCTACAGAAGTGACAAGTGTTTAAACCCCAGGCTAAGGATTGCAGGGTAAGTGTAACACTCGCTAGTACAGTATTGTACACTGATTATTTTTATAGTTTATAGCCAAATACTGTAAGAATTTAGCAGGAAAGTTTGAAGCTGGAAGGCAGGAAGAGTGATGGGTGGGGGTTAGTTAGAGAGAGTTCAGGGAGGGCTCACCATTGGCCTGATCGAGTGTGCGCTACCCCTAGTTGTACAAAGTAAAAGTTTCCACATACACTGTTCCCCTGTAGGTATACTTGTTATCAGTAAATAAACAGCAGTCGACAGTATCTCTGAGCTGTACCCGAGGTACTGTATGTTCCGGAGTTGCTTATGTTTTGGTGGGCAGGGACACAGGAAATCCAAGTACCTGAAGGGGAAACCGAGGTATTGTTTTGTTCCCGAGTTGCTTATTTCTTGGTGAGCAGGGACACAGGAAAACCAAGTACTTGAAGGGGAAATGGGTGGACACACTCGATTCAAGTCGCCGATTTCCAGTTTAATTCTGCTGACTGCCAAAAAATAAAAGTCTAAATCAACTGTATTTGAAGTACTGCTTATAGTAAAAGATAAAATTGGAACAGAGATCTTTAGAAAAGGGAAGGAACAAATTACATACAAATGAATGGAATTTGTGGGAATGATACATGCAGAATAATGATCAGAAGGCGATGGTGGAATGGGATTTAAAGGAAGGGAGGAACTGAGCAATTTATGCAATGTTGTACTGATGGCAGTTACAAAGAAAGAAAATGTGATGTATAATGTATATAAATGAAAACATGTTAATATGGTTTGTTTTATTTTTTATTAATGCATGTGTGAGTATGTTTTAAGCAATAGTTTATTTTTGAGTGTTTTATAAAAAAAATAGGGAAAGAGGAAAAATAATTCTTCTTAAAAAATTAAATGAATGGATAAAAAGGGAATACAGTTTGGAGATATGCATGTAAATTATAAAAAAAAATGTTATGGAAAAGGGGATAGAAACAAGAAATAAATAATCAGAGACCTATTACTTTATGTAACACTGACTATAAAATAACAGCAATACATCAGAAGAAGTTTGTGTGTAGTGTTTTCTTATACTATGAGATTCAGTATTTTGAGTTTTAAATATTTTATGGCATAATCATGTGTGTGTGTGTGTGTGTGTGCATTTTTGTGTGTACATGTGTAGGTGTAATCAAAAAGGCTGAATACTCATTCAGTTGAACAGTTTTGGGTGGGTGCAGAAGAGTGACTGCACATATGAGTAAATGCTCATTTGTGTGAATATAATATAGTTGAATTAAGGTTTTACTTAATGCAGGAAAATGAATGTCTGACTAAGAGACACTAGTGTAAAGATGTGAAGACCACATTATGGCAATTAGGGTTTATGTGTGACTATTCACAAGTTAGGGTTAGGGAAGGGGATACATTTTGTATTATGCTTCAGAACTGATAACTGTGAAGTGTGTGTGTTGTGGACGTGGGCTAAGCGTTATTCATGTGTAACAGTAATCTTTAAAGTACTATGGTGATGGGCAGTGATAATTTATCCTGATATACAGGTGTCAAAAATGACTCCTCCCAGCCAGTTAACAGAGTCAATTTTAGGAACATACAAGGCAAGTGATCACAGAGACCTTAAGATGCCTAGCCATCATACCTCTCAACCTCTCAGTGCAAGAAATCTGGACAAAGACAAAAATAATTGGGGGGACAAAGACCCAAAATAGGGACATATTTTAAAACTTGCTCTTAATATGTTAGAACATTACTGGAATAACAGGTTTTGCATTAATGCATATATTCTGAAGGATATGAAGTCTGAAATGCAAATGTCTGTCATTATTTAGTGATTTCAATCCTCACTAATTTGCCAAAAAAACACAAACTGTATAAGGACCAGAAATCTGAACAGTTCAGAGGTATACTAGCCATATACACTTTTTTAACATCATCTTTTTCATCAGACTTTCTTATAACATAAGATTTTACACGTAACATTTTATTACTACTTACATGCTATGTTTTTCAGTGTCCAGTATATTTTATGCATGCATGCTTTATGTCTTTTTTTTTACTTATTTACTGCACTTAGCATGGCTCTATTCATAACTGAAACTGGTCTACTGGAACAAGTTCTTTACCAGTTAAAAATAAATGAATGAATATAGAGAAATTAGGACAACAGGAATGCATGTTACATATTAATCTTATTAACGCATTTACAGACTAGCAATGATTATACTGATCTTAGGGGACTACTTGTATGCTGCCTTTTGAGTAATGTAGGCTAGTTTCAGCCCTCCTTCATACAATGATGGTAACTGGTAAAAGATGATAATTAACAAATTTAGTTATTATAAAGAAAGAATAAGTTGACGGGTGGCCACAGTGGTGCAGCGGTTAGCATTGCCACCTCACAGCAAGAGGATCTTCAGTTCGATTCTCGGCTGGGGTGCCTTCTGTGCGGAGTCTGCATGTCCTCCCTGTGGTTGCGTGGGTTTCCTCCGGGTGCTTCAGTTTCCTCCCACATCCCAAAGACATGCTGTAGGTGGATTGGACACTCTAAATTGGCCCTAGGTTTGAGTGTGTGCCTTCTGTGGAAGGTTGGGCTGGCAACTCGACACCGTAAAACTCCACTGCCAATCACGAGGGACAGGTGATCCGCTGTGGCGACTCTATAACTGGGAAAAGCCAAAAGAAGAAGAAGATAAAGAAAGAATAAGTGACTGAATGCCATCCAGATGAAGAAATCCAAAGATAACTCTGTTCCATAAAGAAAAAAAACTTATCAGAAGGCTGTAAGTGTATCAGACAGCGTACCAAGAACCCTGACTGAATTGAAAGTAAAAATACAGGCAGTCCAGAGACAGAGTCTACAGCCATGCAAGAGAAAACAGACAAAATGTACCATGAAGCATTTTTTTTTTCGTAATAAGTGGCACTTTACAGGTTCACATAAAAATTAAATATGGAAGACTGGGGGTAGTTGAATAAACTTTGTCTAAATATTCAGATGCTATCCAGGTAACCCAAAAGAAAGGGCCAGCTACAAGGAAAAAAATTACAACTTTTAAGGAGAGACAGGAGGAATTCTTGGAAAAGCCAACCAAATTAAATGACAGATGCAGAAAGCAGAATCTGAGATTCTCAGAAACACTCAACAGAAGGATCCACTGCCTGGAGTTATGAAGGAGCAGATCCTCAAAAGGGTATACCAGTGCAAAACATATTAACAGAAAGAGCACATAGTGTTTATATAAAACAAGATAACAAAAGGGGAGAAAGCAAGACCAGTCTTGGTAAAAATTCATATGTACCAACAAAAGGAACAACTGCTTACAAAGTTGTGGCAGGCAAGCAGGAAAACACCTGAAGATAGGCAAGTCCAGCATGCATCTGGAAAATATTTACTCAGGGGACACAAGAAAGAAAAGAAATCAATTTATACCTGCAATGAGGTTGTGCATGAGGAAAGAACTTAAGTTTAGTCATTATATTTCAATAGTTTTTTTCCCAGTGATATAAAGATTTTCTTGACAGTGAACTCACACTGGCCAAAATAAAGATTTTTTTTCTGACAAAGAGCTGGCTCAGGACTCCCTGGAGGCAGATAGATTTCAATGTGGAGTAAACATGATCTGAAAGCCATAAAAGGTTAGCAAACAGAAGTCAATAGTTATCTGAACTGCAAGAACTGGACATTACAGATTACAAGCTGAAATTCAAGGTAAATCTGAGGAAGGAATGCTCATGTTTTTAATCTAACAAAATATACAACTGTTCTCTAAAGCTTTAAAAATGTACATTAATTTGTTTGAAATTATAAGATCAAGTGAGGTTAATAGGCTAATGGCCCTAGAGTCTTTTTAAACCAAGCCATTCATGCCTGGATTTCCCAATTATCAATGCCCAGGGACTATAACAGCTACAAGCTGCCCCTGTCCATAAGTGACACAGGCGACAAGCCAGGGGTGAATTTGTGATTTCCCATCCATTGTTCTAAATTATGTTTGAATGGGCTTAGAGAAGAGCTCTGCTTCACATGAATGGGGATCTTAGTGAACTCCCGGTATGGTGCATTCTGATAATGCAGCTGAGAGCAACACTGACCGAGCTGACTTAAAAAAGGTGTAAACTACTGAAAGTCTATATCCGCAGTGGTACAGTGGTAGCGTTGTTGCTTCACAGCAAGAGGTTCTCCTGTTCGATTCTCGGTTGGAGTGCCTTCTGTGTGGAGTCTGCATGCCCTCCCCGCGGTCGAGTGGCCTCCGAAAGACATGCGTGAATGGGCGTGCCTTTGCTGAAGGTTGGGCGTCGGGCTGGCAACTCGGCACCATAAAAATCGACTGCCAATCATTAGCGGACCAGAGTTCCGCTGTGGCGATCCCTAACTGGGAAAAGCCAAAAAGAAAAGACTGAAAGTCTTGTCAGCCATGAAAGTTGGTACACTGGAAGTGTTTTTAAGAGGGTGAAATGAGGGAAAAGCCACAATTCTGGGTGGCTGAAAACAGGGGTTTCCATAGACATTACTCAAGCCAGTTATTCCTCATCTTATGATGCAAGTACAGCATTATAAGAACTGATTAAGCTTTCTAGTACTCTTAAAGGGAGCATGCAAAACTGTGACAGTGAAAGATATCATAAACATAAATTCTAAAAGCAGCAAAGCAAAAGAAGATGAAAGGAGGGATTCAAGGACTTCTAATAACTGATAAATAAGTAAAAAGACTGGGAAATACAGTGCAGATTTACACGTTTGAAAAGAACAACCTGCTTGGATGTAGAAATGAGAAGCAGTCTCCAATAAAGAGATGACTAGTAAGCATGGAAAAGCTACTCAAAGTAGAAAAAAGAGACAACAAAGGAAAATTGTACGCTTTTTCATATTTAAAATTACTTTTAATTAAAATGAAAAAGAAATGTGCTCTGTGGGGAGAAGGTAGAAATTCCAAGATATATGGAAACATATACCACCCTCAAGAAGTTCAGAGGTGGGCGTAGAGGTACAGAAAATAGGCAAAGGGGTGAAATTTACTGGAGAAAATGAGAAAGGAACCAAGGTACTGGGAGCAAATAACTAATGTGGCAAAGGTAACAGAGTGGGATGAGGCCAAGGAGAATCTTGGACTACAGATTAGAGACTGTTTTCCCTACCAGTGATTTATATCAGAGACAAGGCTTTCCCTACCAGTGATTTATATCAGAGACAAGGCAAAGAGAGAGGAAAAGGGGGAATGCCACATGAAAGACTAAGTCTGTTAGAGTTTTTAGTCGAGTCTGGAACAAAAACTGCTATTAGAAAGGGACAAATTAGTATGGCATATAAAACATTGCATGACAACTGTAAGATTCAAGCACAGGAGGTTAGAAAAGATTGAGAAGATAGACTGGATAAGCAATTTATAGAAGAGAAATGGGAGGACATCTGTATGGCTCCCAAGTAAGCAACAAAGTCCAGAAGGTTTAGGATTTTTGACTGGAAGTGTTTGCATAGATATTTTATACACCAAGCAGACTTTAGAGAATTTTGTTTGCATAATGCAACAATATTGCATTTTTAATATTTACTTTTAGCCTGTTTTCAGAACACCAGCTAGTTAGATGTGTAAGTTCACTAGGTGACTTCTGCAGATCAGAGGGGGATTTAAGTATAACACACAGTTCAAAATCACCTGCACATGTGGTTAACTGGATTTGCCCATTTTTGATCCAGAGATCAGAGCAGTTTATTCCAAATAGCAGAGGTCTAAGCACAGATCCCTGTGGTACCCTAATTTCATGCTCTCTAAGGACAAGCCTGCCACCTTGATAGTGTGGGTTCTGTTCCACGGGCAATTAGTTATACATACATCTAACTACATCAGGATCGAGTTGGAGTCCATTTAGCCTGTCATTTATGTTGGCATGTGGTACGGTATCAACTGACTTGGTAAGGTCTAGGTATGCTGTACGAACAGGATAGTCACTGTCCATAGCTTGCATTATTCAGCATAGTGACATATGCTTGAGACATGCCTTTCTTGTCTCAAGAACGGATGATATACCAAGAAAGAAAAAATACTAGGAAAGGAAAAAGTAATAATAAAACATATGTAACAACATACACAAGATTATACATATCCACACCCTAACAATACACAAAAACAAGACAAGGGCATTGAGGGGAGGGGACAGACTTTGCAACATATACTGTTACGATAGGTTTATACAACTGTACTATGGTCAAAATTACAGGAACACAGGAGGAGGAAAGACTTCGAGAATCCATTAGCCCCCCTGGAGGATTGCCCTAACAAAGTTTGTTCTGGAGCTGTAAAAAGAATCCAGTTTGCAATGCTTTGTGAAAGTATGCACAGAAGTTGCTGCATCGAGAATAATTATGGAGTCCACCCCTTTCCAGAAAGCCCTGGTAGAGTGGCCCCTGACACTACCTGGAAATGAATTATGTTCAGATTAGCAAAATGAAACATGAGACAACCATCTAGAAAAAAGGACAAACAGTGTCATAGCAGACAATTTCTAGACAGTTGTCTTAGGATATTTATTTTTGTTATTCTTGCCATAACAAGCCACTTCACGCAAGTTAGGACTAGAAGTTGAAGAGTTTTTGTAGTTTTAAGGAAACACACTGACTGTAACAAAGTATGAGAATTAACTGTCAAGGAACTCCATTAACTCAGAGCACGCAGATGACAAGAAGCCTATGAAGGAAGAAAGGGATAATATGAGATGAAACTATGTAACAGAATTTAGAAATTCTTCCTGCGCTTGGCCTCTCAGTCTTCCCCAAACCATTAAGTCCAAATCTGCTGACTCATTTCTCCCCCACTTCCTGGCATCAGAGGACAATGAGCATGGGAAGCAAGAGCTAGGGACTGATGAGTCAGAAGATTCTACGAGGTTTCTTGTTTCAAATTAATTTACTTGAGAACAGCTGCTTGGTGTTTTCTGCATCACCTCCCAAAGACATAGCTGTGTGTACAGCACTTAACATACTTAAATAGTTTTTTACTTATTTTGTTAATTTAAAATGTGTTAAATGAGGTAAAGCAATGATCCCCCCTAGATCACTTTCATGCTCAGTCCAAGGGAAATAAGAAGTATCAATCAACATCAATGCAACAGTTGTAAGGTAAGAGCAAGCATACGGAGACCAGTGGGTAGAGGGGATTGTGGTGGTAGTCGAGGCGGGTCAGCTAGAGGGCACCACCAAAATGGTCCATACTGGGCCCCACTATTGTTAATGCCAGCCCTGACTATCTCTTATATAGGCTATGCATAATAAACACACCAAAACAAAGCATTTACTGACATACATAGAAATACAGTTTTTACATAATTTAGTAAGAGTACAGGTATTTCATAACTATGACAAAAGCCATTCTGTTAATATGACCTGTTGTAAACAGGCATCTAAATGCTACTGTGCCCAATCATCATGACAACTCCTTGGAGATACTAATGAAACATTCAGTGCAATGCACATTGTACTGCATGTTCAGAAAAATGGACGGATGTGGCCTAGAAATTTCCCACAAGCAAACAGTTACGCCCACCACTAACAGTCAATACATGGCAGTCTCAAAAGCTTTGGGAAACTGAACATTTCAGACCTTTCACAATAACTAGCTTTTCTCTTTGTGTTACCTTCTAGGGAATGTACAAGATACCAGACCTCTTAGTCTCCAAAAAGTACAGTTTTGTACCTACCATAAATGTAGATGTTCGAGGATTCCCTTGCTGCAGTCCTGACAATTGGGTATAGTCCACCAGAGAGTCATGGCGCCTTAGACTGACGTCAGTACGTCAGGGTACTAATGCGCATGACCGACGTCATTTCCTCAGTCTTTTCTTGCCCCAGATGTCAGAAGACCCAAAAAGACAAGTCCCAAAAACAACCTGCACCAATAAACATGTACAATATATACAGTAATATATATACAAAAATATAAGCATGTAAACTCACCTACACAACCACCCTGAAACACAGAGGGAAGGAGGGAGGAACATCTACATTTATGGTAGGTACAAAACTGTACTATGTTCTTCGCCTTCCTTGCTGCAGTCCTGACAATTGGGTAGAATCCCAAAGCAGAGGTAAGGGAGGCTGGCAAATTATAAAGTAGCAGGAGCTGACAACATGCCTTGTAAAACAGCTGTGGCAAAACCAGCTCTAGTCTTAGAGTATATAGGCAGGTGATAATGCCTAGAGAAAGTATGCACTGAACTCCAAGTAGCTGCTTCCAGAATATCCTTAGTTGCCACCCCTTAGAAATGCTGTTGAAGTGGCAGTAGCCCTAGTGGAATGAGGCCTAATCCCAGCTGGAACCTCTTTGCCATGATGGGAATAACAAAATGCAATGCAAAAGCCAATCCACCTAGAAATAGTTTGTTTTGACACAGGCTTGCCCTGTGAACTCAAAGCAAAAGAAACAAGTAACTGCTGAGACTGCCTAAAATCTTTAGTCCTGCTCAGATAATAACGCAATTGCCTGTGTACATCTAAAGTGTGCAAAATCTTTCCTTTATTTTGAGGATCTGCAAAAACGTAGGCAAATGAATAGTTTGGTTTAAAGCCACACTAGAAACCACCTTAGGCATAAAGGAAGGATTAGTAAAATGATACCCTGTCCTTATGGAAAATCAAAAGGGCTCTACTGCCATAAGGGCCTGCAACTCAGACACCCTTCTTGCAGAAGTAATAGCCAACAGAAAAGCAGTCTTCCATGACAAATATTTCAATTCAGCAGTAGCTGCAGGCTCAAAAGGTTGTAGAGTAAGTTTTTCCAACACAAAATTGAGATCCCAAGCAGGAGTAGGAGCTCTACGCGGGGGTCTTATATTCTTTGCCCCTCTAAGAAACTGCTTGAACAAAGGATGAAACAAAGGTGGGTCACAATCATAGTGAGCTGAAATTGCTGCAGCATGAATCTTTATGGAAGAGAAGGACAAACCTTTGTCCAATAATTCAGTAAGATATTGAAGAGCCACACTCAAATTAGGCTCTGAAATCTCCAAATTCTTTGCTGTACTCCAAAATAAAAATCTCTTCCATTTTTTCATGACACTCTCCTAGTACTAGGCCTTCTAGCTTCCATAATCACATTTAAAACTTGTTGAGGAAGCTGAGACCTACCATGCTTCAACACAGAATATGCCAAGCTGTGAGATGAAGAGATTGAAGCTTGACATTGAGCAGATGACCGTCCTTCTGAGATAACAGATGAGGAATCAGAGGTAAAGGCCATGGAGGCTTCTTTACAAGACTCCTTAGAAGTGGGTACCAGTGTTGCCGAGGCCAATCTGGAGCTATCAAAATCATCCTTGGCCTGTCCTGTCTGACCTTTAGTAATACCTTTGGAAGAAGAGGTAGAGGTGGAAAGGCATAGACATGAAGGTTTTTCCAACTGAAAGACAGAGCATCCACTTTCCAAGCTGTGTGATGAAACCCCTTTGTGCAATACTTTGGCAGCTGGTGGTTTAGTGGAGAAGCGAACAGATCTATGTCTGGAGTTCCCCATGACACTGTCAATTTCTGAAATACAAGAAGATCCAGTTTTCCCCCCTGGGGATCCATGATTTTTCTGCTTAATGCATCTGCTAGGAGTTCTGTGCTCCTGGCAGAAACCTTGAAGAGTCAGTTGCAGGCTTAACGCAGTCTCCCATAAAATCATTGCTTGCCTGCATAGAGGATAAGAATGTGTTCCCCTTGCTTGTTGATGTACCACATGACAGTTGTGTTGTCTGTCAGAATCAACACCTGCCCTGGAAGAAGTAACTCCTTGAACGCCATCAATGCAAACTGGACTGCTAACATCTCCTTCATGTTGATATGTAGATGCTGTAGTCTGGCAGGCCACTTGTCTTGTATCCACTTTCCATTTAGATGAGCTCCCAAGCAGTGTCCGAGGCATCTGTCGTTAAAATCTGACTGGTCACAGAGAGTCCCTTGTTTAGGTGACATTCCTGAGCCCACCACAAGAATTCCTTTTGAAGGCAAGGTATTATTTGAATGACAGTGTCCAAATCTTGGCAGTGCTGTGTCCATACATTTTGAGATACCATTGCAGCTTCCTCATATGCAGTTTGGCATTGGGAAGCACCAGAATACAAGATGCCATGAACCCTAATGCTTGAAGGACTGTCCTTGCAGTCAGCACGACTGATGAGATAGTTGATGGAAGTAAAGTGACAGACTCTTTTGTTTGTCCGGGGTTTGCTGTATTCAGTCTCACACCCAGAAAGCACATGTCTTGAGAGGGTACTAGACTGGACTTTATTTCGCTCACAGAATACCCTAGGCATCTTAGCACTGCTATGACATATTCCAGATGCTGTAGAAGGTGTTCCTTTTCTTGAGCCAGAATCAGGCAGTCGCCCAAGTAAGGATAAATTTGAATGCCTTGAAGCCTGAAGTAAGCTATCACTGGAGCCAGAACCTTTGTGAATACTCTGTAGATAAGCCAAAGGGCAATGCAGAGAACTGATAATGAAAATCTCCAGTTCGATACTTTCTGCAACTTAGCCTTATGGGCACATGAAGGTAAGCTTCCTTGAGATCCAAAGTTACCATCCAGTGATCCTTGCCCAGCAGAGGTAACAGTTGCTGTAACGCCAACATCTTGAACTTGGGAATGTCCAGATAAGTGTTGAGGATAGATAAATCCAAAATTGGTCTCCACGTGTTCCCCTCTTTGGTACTAGGAACAGCCGAGAATAAAACCTTTCTGATACAGGGACTGGCTGAATAGCCCCTATCTGGAGTAACTGAGAAACTTGCTTGTGAGCCTCTTTTCTTTGTGGAGGAGGAACATCTGGCATGCCTTTGAAAGGGGCATTGTGTGGAAATAAAATCTGTACCCGTGATGAATGATATCCAGCACCCATCTGTCTTGAGTGATTAAATCCCAATTTTCTTTGAAAAGAGACAATCTTCCTCCCAAAGGAGCTGCCAGACGAGAATCCACTGGCAGCTGAAAAGGCAGGTCATTGGTTCTGCGACTGACCCCTGCCCTCACCAGAAGTCTGAGCAGGTGAACTGTCTGATCTAGGCCTAATTGAGCCCTACCACGCCTAGACCTACCCCTAGACTGGGAACCATAAGCAGGATATGTCCACCCCTTAGCAGGCCAATTTCTACTAAACGAGGCTGCACCTGCAAAATCTTTAACAGTCTGCATAGACTTAGCTTTGTCCTCCATTTTCTTTAAAACTGCTTCCACAGGCGGTCCAAACAACACATCAGACTGTAAAGGAGCATCCAAAATCCTGGTCTTAACATGCTCAGCTAAATTCTGATCCTTCAACCATGCATGTCTGCGAAGAACAGAACTAGTAGCAGCCACCCTCGAGGAGGCCTGAACAGCATCAAAACCACACTGCAAAGAATGCTTACCCACTTGTTCAGACACATGAACCAAATCCAGCAATTCTTTACACTCAATACCTTCCGCCAAAGCATCCACCTTAGATTTCAATTGTGAAAGGAGATAATTCTGATATTTCAGCATATGAAACTGACAATTCAACGCCTCATGGCTAGAGTGGAAGAAGTATATACTTTCTTACCCCACCTGTCCAAAGCCCTTGCCTCTTTATCAGAGGGTACAGGATTTTTAACCACAGAAGCTTTAACACCTTTAGGCCCCTGAGAAACAGTTTCTGGGTCCGCCCTGGGACTCTTAAACAAATACTTATGAGCTTCGGGCACCCTATAATACCTATCAGGCTTAACAGGAGCAGGAGGCAAGGAATCAGGGTTCAGAGAAGCCTCTGCAAAACATCCTCCACCACATTCAACACAGGAGGAATAGCTAAGGGCCTATGCTGGGGCAAAACAAGAATTCCCTAAGCCTTTTCTGGAGTCAGAGTAATCTTGGCCTTCCCATTTAAAGTGCTCCCTCATGGAGTGAAGAGTCTCTGAAAATGAAAAATCCTCAGGAGGAGAAGCTGAAGGAGTGGAATCATCCACATCAGAATCAGAATAAGTAGGAAACTCTTGCAAGTCTTCCACAGAAGACTCTGAAGCCTGTGAACACTGTTCAAAACTATCAAACTCCTGTTCCACCCTAGGCCTCTTATCAGGTGGGGCATAGAACCTCTAATCAGAGTAATCAAATCTTCTGCCATTTTAAGCATATGTTTCTTAGGCACAGAGCCCAAATGCTAGGAGAAGCCCCTACAGAAGCTGAACTTGGCCTTCCTCTAAAGAAGCTTTTGCAACAGAAGGAGAGGCCCTAACTACCTTGGGAAGAGAGGGAAGAACAGTTACCTGAGAAGCCCCCTCAGCCTGGCCTACCTCCTGAGAGGGCACATCCTGTAACAGTAAAGTATCTGCCTGAGACTCCATAGAGACTCCTGGCAAAACCTCTGGCTCCCCTGAGCCTTCTAAAGGACCGGCGTCCGGGACTGCGGTTCCTCACCCCTAGACTTCACTGTTTTGTCCTTGCGCTTCTTAGATGAAGCAGGCCGCCGGACATCCGGCGGCATATATAATAATTAAGTTCCCAAACACTAACCTAGCACAATCAAGCCTCCTCTTAATAGTGCGCTTGTTAAATCTAGCACAAGAGCGCAACCAACAACGCCGTGCTCAGGCCCTAAACAAGGTATACACAATGTATGATAATCCCTATGCGTATCTGCTTCCCACAAGAAATACAGTTATTCACTTTTTCTGACATCCGTTAAATACTGAGGCAAGAAAAACCAAAATGTTGCCAACTCTGTATCGGTCTGAAACTCGAAAATCTCAGAACGCCAACCTGCACAAATTGCTTCTGCATCGGACCATGCGCAAAAGACTGAGGAAATGACGCCGGTCATGATTATTAGTGACGCATTGACGCCAGCAGTCTAATGCATGACCGACGCCAGCCTTATACTCTGGTATTCTGTCAGGACTGCAGCAAGGGAAGACGAAGAACATCGAAAATACCATCTTTATCTTTAACATATAATTCACAACTTCTACTCTCCCCACTTGTTCCAACAGTTGCCCAACTTGTCCCTTCCCCTTCCCCCTCCTTTTTTATACTGTATACATGCATATATCTATTTACATTTATTCCTCTCTGGCACTGATTGCTATTATTACTGATTTTAACCATTGTCAATAATTGTTATATACTGCATTCCCCTGTCACTTGTTGTTTTCCATATCCTGAGCTGGACCTGAAATTGGCCATTGCTGACAAGTGTCCGAAGCCAGTAAGTAGGTAAAATTGCAAACAGCTTTGCAAAACAACACATTTGCCAATTTCACTCCCATTACAGAACAACAAAAAAAAAATCAAATTATTATTATTGCATGTTCCCAGTCAACAGTTACATTACAGAGGAACAAAATAAAAAAATCAAATTAATGTATGCACCCAGTAAAGCACTATTAATTCTACTAAAAAATAGGTAAACGACAACCCACAAGGCAAACGCTCGATTACTCACATATAATAAAAACGAAGCACAACAAATAAACTGGTAAAGGAGCGACCAAGGCAGCATAAATATAAAATAAAAATAATTTCTTGAAAACGTTTTATTGTATCCAAAAATGAGGTAAGCACTTTCGCATAAAATGCTTCTTCAGACCTTTAAAATACATAGTCACAGGCATATATATATATATATATATATATATATATATATATATATATATATATATATATATATATATAAAAGTCAATTCAAATCAACCAATCCCAAAGTTACATTAATCAACTCTATCATTCCCCTTAAACGCACAGTACATAACAAGACAAAGAGCTGACGTAAAATAAAAAAACAGTGCAAAAATCTGGGATGACAATTCAATAAACATACATCAGAAATATCACAACAGAATGCAATAGTCCAGGCTAGACCTACACTTATTTAGGAATCCTACGTTTTTTTAAAAAGGGCTTAATGGATGCTCGTTCATTCAACCCAGGACCTCTATCAGCTCTTAAAATAATCATCCAATTGGTTTCTCTGTATTCAGTGTTGTTCCGAATATCCCCCATTCTAATACTGGGTGTTATAATATCAATAACCCTGAACGTAAACTGATGTACTTCACCACACTCCATAACATGTTTTGAAAGGGCATTATGTTCTATGCCCTTCCGTATACTGTAAACATGTTCCCTTATTCTTTCTCGTAGTGACCGATTGGTCTTCCCTACGTAGAAGGATTTACAGGAGACACGCTGGGCTAGATATACCACATTAGTGGACCTACAATTCGCATTCACATTAAACGTAAATCTCCTATTCAAATCAGGATGGTCAAACATCTCGGATGTATTAATTAACTCGCAGAAGTTACAGCTGCCACATGGCAGCGTGACTCCCATTTTTACAAACTTACTATTCAATTCCCTATTGCTACATAGCAATCTCTTCAAATTCATCCTATTTCTAAAAAGAAATAAAGGATTAGGGCCAACGATACCACCAATCTCCGGGTCTACCTGTAGGATAGGCCAGTATTGCCTAAATAGGTCACAAAGTAACCTCTGATCTCGTGTAAAAAATAAAGGGACCTTCACCCATTCAATCTGAATACTGGAGGGGACTAATGATCCCACTAATTCCTCTGCCTTGGGGCCATAATATGGGGCTGCAAACAGCTTTGCAAAACAACACATTTGCCAATTTCACTCCCACTACAGAACAACAAAAAAAAATCAAATTATTATTATTGTATGTTCCCAGTCAAGTTACATTACAGAGGAACAAAATAAAAAAATCAAATTAATGCATGCACCCAGTAAAGTACTATTAATTCTACATTAACAAAAATGGCAAAAGCTTTACTACTTGCAAATATCTTTATTTATTCATTTGCATTTATTTTCTAGGGTAGTCAATCTGGGCAAACTGACTCTTTTCAGTGAAGGCTCCAAAGACATAAACTCTAGATAAAACATGTATGGTAATAGCACTGAGATAATGTAAATGGAATTGAAAATATAACACTTATACAGTATGGTAAATGGAATGTTTACAATAAAATATACTACACAGCAAATCAATTTAGTTTGCTCAGAAATAAAAAATGCAACTTATAGTAATAAAATTGAGTATTTCTAAACCAAAATAGACAGAAAGAGAAAGAACCAACAAAGATGAAGACCAATGACGATAAAATTACACACAAACATCACTGCATATGCATGAAACTCACTTCTGCAGCAAACACTCACTAAGTGCCTGGTTCCAGTGGTAACACTGTGCCTTTTACAAGAATATTAGGGATAAATGGTAAAAGCTCATATTCAAAAAAAATCACTAAAACACTTCAGGTAACTTAAAATAAGATGCCACCGAACAAGGTGCAAAGGATTCATAAAATAAAGTACAGTTGTGTAAAATCTTATCATAACGGTAGATGTCCTTGACTTCACTGCTGCAGTATTCTTAACATATGGGGATTCCCTGCCATGGAAGCCCGACGTCCTGCCAATCTACCAAAGATTCCTGTTGATTTAAAGGTACACCGAACATCACTCAAACACTCCTTGCGTACTGTAGAGCATAAAGGTCATGTTCGGGCCTACCATAGTCAGAACTGATTGCCCCAGAAGGAACACCAGTCAAAGGAACCCAAGAAGTTATCTGTACATCCAGGAAGGCAAAGGACTAGGGGGAAGGAGGGAGGGAGCGAATACTGCAGCAGAGAAGGCAAGGGCATCTACCATTATGGTAAGGTTTTACACAACTGTACTATGTCCATACATTCACTGCTGCAGTATTCTTAACGTATGGGAGAGTGCCAAAACTCAAGAGGAAATTAGGGAGGGAGAAGGAGCAGAAAAGTCGCATAAAAAGCCATGAAGAACAGCACTATCAAAACCAGCCCTAGCTCTAGTGATACCATTCATCTTGTAGTGCTTGATAAAGGTACACACAGAAGTCCAAGTAGCTGTTTCAAGAACAGGATTAGTATCTAAACTCTTGAAAAAGGCACCAGAAGAAGCCATAGCTCTAGTAGAATGAGCCTTGACAGAAGAGGGAACTGTCTTGCAATGAAAAGTGTAACACAAAGAAATAGCCTTAGAAATCCAAGAAGAAACAGTTTGCTTGGATACAGCAAGTCTGAAACATCTAGGATGAAAAGAAACAAATGATCAGATTTTCTAATAACCTTAGTCTTATCCAAATAAACCCTGAGTTGCTTATCTACATCCAAAGTATGCAACACTCTCTCACTGTCAGTTTGCAGACAGGGGAAAAAAGTAGGCAGATTAATAGACTGATTAAGTGATAGCTCATTAACCACCTCAGGCATAAAAGAAAGATTAGTTTGCAAGGACACTCTGTCCTCATGAAAGATCACAAAAGGAGGACAAGCCATACAGGCCTGTAACTCAGACACCTGTCTGGCAGAAGAAAGAGCTAACAAAAGAACAGTCTTACAGGAACAATGTTGCAAGGAAGCTGAAGCAGCAGGCTCAAAAGGAGCTTGAGTCAACTTCTCCAAAACAAAATTAAGATCCCTGGGAAGAGGAACAGGACGTATGGTCATGAGAAGCTCCTAGACAAAAAAAGACACATATTGTGGTGGCCTTTATGGGGAATCTGTCTCCCACACTGACATTTACCCTTCCTGGATAACATTACCCCAAGGACGACAAAACAAGACCAGAAAAAAACAAAAACCCTAATGGGGTATATTTATCTGCAACTGTAAAGAAGTCAGCAAACCGGCAAATGTAGCCACTGGAGAATGAAAATGCATTCAACTGGCAGAAAACGGACGCAGGTAAATAGACTGATGGTAAAAAGATATGTTTGGACTGGCAGCAAAGAAGTTCTGACTGTGGTAGGCCTGATCACCTTTACACCCTACGCTACACAAGGAGTGTTTGGATGATGTTCGGCATAACTTTAAAGCAACAGGAGTCTTTGGTAGACTGGCTGGATGTCGGGCTTCCACAGCAGAGAATCCCCATATGTTAAGAATACTGCAGCAGTGAATGCAAGGACATTCACATTTACTACACACCTGGCTGTGAAGTACAGTGTCTAGCCATAACGCTCTCAGGACATACTTTACAAATGTGAAGTCATACTAAGAAGGATTATGTAACAAATCCAAAAATAAACGTGCAAGGCACTAAGGGAATACTACCTCCCTTTGTAAACACATTGTAGTTTACAAAAGGCTTCAAGACTCCTTAAATGATCAGTTTCCTCAAATAAATCTGATAAATATTCAACAGCAAGCTGTAGTGTAGGATTAGGCACTGAACTAACAGTAGTTCTAGATTTACATTTAATGTTACAAACACTGTAAAAGGCCATGACTATGCTTAAAATTATCTGGGTTTAGTCAGCATCTCAGTTACTGAAAACAGGAATGGTATGAGCTGTGAAGGTTGGTGCAATCATCCCTTTAAGTCCAACTGAAAGGTAGGAGGCTACACAATGTGCAAGAATTCAAGAAGTGGTGAGTCCAGCCATGCAGTGCATACACCCCAGCTGAGTATCACTTACTCACAGTAACCAGGCACACACAAGACGACACCAGCCCTATACACCAAAATGGGAAGAGCAGTTAACAACAAAAAACTTTTAACTTCCATAAGATGTTAACTGCTGTCCCATACTTCCCTGTTTGACATCTTCTGAAGACTGTGAAGAAAATATTAGCCAATTAGGTACATGGGCAGATAGTCACATGGGGGGCAAAAAGAATTGTATAAAATACAAGAGAACTGTGTTTCAGTTAGCTACATATTTTACAGTCTGCAAGACCTTTCATTTTATGACTTGTACACCTGTTGTTTTACTTTTTCTTCCATAATTTCCAACTTGCTTCATGTGTGTCATCCTTTCCAGCCTCACTTTGGTATGTCCCAGAGAAAATGTCCCAACTCATATGTCCAGCCAGGGCAACATCATAAGGGGCACTTTAAATATAACAATTTCAAATCTGCCTGATTTTCAAGAGTAGTCCTACTTTGGCCTCAGAAATGCTTCCTTGGCACTAACAAAATATATGATTTTATAGTAAAACAATGATAATTACAATCAGTAAATAATGCACATTCACAGCTACAGTTTTTTTTATTCTTTAAGAATTAGCTTAGGGTTGACAGCTATGCTGTAAAGACCACATCTGCTTGATTTGTTTATTCCTACTAACAATATATTTCAAGATTATGAAGAAGATAGATGACAACCCTAAGACCTACTCACTGTATGATACTGAAACTCAATAGCAAAATGGGTACTTTACACAATATGCACTACCACCTTCCCTGGGGGAAAAAAACTACACAACTTTCACATTCTAAAAATAAGATTTTCTTCTCTAAACACTGTAGGAGCTAACAGTCCTTACTACTTCTTTAAACTGTACATATAAGACTGATATTTGCACCCCAACCCCCATCCCATCCCAAGATGTTTATGGAAAACATCTGGTCCCAATCTTCTGCTTCATGGAAACCAAAGTAACAATTTTTGTTACCACCAGAGGCTGAGGACAAACAGGGCATTATTTACACATTAAAGAAAATACTTACTCCAATACCACCGCAAGGCAGCTTCACAAACACTGATGTTAAAGAACCTGTGGAAACAAAGAGAGTCAGAAAAGCAGGCAAAGTGAGGTCAAACAGGGGTAACTAGTCAAATGCATAATTCTGCAATTTAACATAAAAACAATTTCAACATCTGATCTCTAATACAAAAAAAATGTAGGTAATTAGTCTCTTTTGCATTCCTATACATCTAATTTGGTTCAGAAAATCTAATCATGCTACAGAATAAAACTATGAAAAACTGCACTCTGCTGCACTTTATTCTGTAAATGCATATCTCCCAAAATAGATAATTAGATGACAAGTAACATTATATGTACAATGATTCATACTCTTAGAAAATATAAAATGTTCTTAACAGGGATGAAAATCACAGAAAACATAGTAAGAACCAATAAACATGACCAAACTTGCTATCACCTACTTGAACTCCAGTTCTATGTTTAGAGTCCCACCTGCATTGTTCTCAATCTTTATTCCATGTGCAAATTTACCCACTACATTTTCAGAACTACATCCATCAGCGATGTATTTTATGATTCCACCACTATTTCCCTGAAACAGGTCCTCATGGTATACCATTCATTCATCAACATTCCATTTTCTGAAAGATATTACTTTGTGGTACTATACCAAAGCTTTTTATTTTTCCCCCCAAATTTCCCTTTTATCAAGAGCATTTGTATAATTATATATATTTTATAGACATCTATGTATTTGTGTAAATATAAAACACATGGTTATGATGCTGATTAGTCCAGAATATACATACAACTACTGGAAAATGATCACTGGGTGAAGCTTGAGTGACTAAATGCAGCAAATTTGATTGTTGCAGCACAATCCATACCCTGACATGTTTCAATGCTCTTTAAATAGGTTACTCTGCTTTTGTTGTTAAATACAAGAATATGATTTTGTAGTTTTGCCATTTGTATCATTCATGTAGATAGAATGCACGCACAATTTTTGGTAAGTTAAGCAAAATACTGAATCACGACAAAACAAGCAATCTTAACATTAACTAACACTTTCCTGGATACTACCTCTATAACTGTTGGCCAGGGACTAGAACTGAAAAGGAACATTTTCTCTTCCTCAAACAAAATATTAATGTCTCTCTCCTAGGATAAAACATGTCTCTCAAGGACCATGACCCAAACAGCTAGCTCTGAATTAACAAGTCCAACAGTCTAGTAGCAGTATTCACCTAACCCCCCCATGCCAAACTAAATAAATTTAAATTACTTATTACGTAAATCCATAAGTTCGTACGCAAGTACTAGGCTAGCTGCCCTTGCAGAACATTTAAAACTATCCAATTTCTATTTTGGTGCTTGAATTAACCTTGCCTGTTTGCTGTTAGACTATCATTACCTATCCTATGGTATGCAGGATTTACCCAACTTTAGCATGGTTTGATCACTGTGGTGAAGCCAGCTGTGGGAAAATCCTACATTACCCACACCCAGTCATAGTTTATTGCTATTACACAATGACATTATTTAAGAAAAGAAGTCTTACTTGTTCTAAATAATGTCACTATATAAATACAGTTTAGTGTTATTCTGCTAGCTTCTGGTAATCTGGAGCATCCAAGATATGTACAGTAAATGCTTTAAGCTTGTAAGTGCAGTATCTGCCTTTTTTCCTTCAAAATTATGATTTATGTGCCTATCTCCACGAGAGAGACACCACAAGAATGGGAGAGAATTACCCCCCCCCCCCCCCCCCCACAGCTCTGCACAGTGCCCGAGTTTGCATTGTCTCTCTTAAAAAGAAGTTTTGATTTCCTGTTAAATCATTAAGGATTACAGTAAGTAAATAATGCAGCACATTATAGTTTCACGCTTGCTGAAGGGTGAAAGACATCTTTCTCTTTAATGCATAATTCTTTCTCCAGTGATAGACAAGAGGACAGGGCTGCTGGAACTATTTCTTTTAACAGCTACAGCTTCCTAAGTTGAGTTTGTTTTCTCTGATTTGCAGGGATAGGAAATGAGCAGCTGTAGCTATTTGTTTTAAATGTTACAGCTGCCCAAGGCCTAGTTTATTTTCTCTGGTTTCTGGAGATGAAATTTCAGCAACCTGGGTTACAGGAGTGAAATTTGTGTTCTATGCTTTGCAGAGATTAAAGGAGCTGCTGATAATTAGACTTGTTCCTGTTAGGAATGGTCAAGTCACAGAAAACAGTTTACTTTTTATATTTTAAACTCTCTGCTAGCAGTATGGAAAAAGTGAAGTAACAGAACTTTGTGTGGGTATCGCTCAATTTACAAAGAGCACAATTATTGGTTTGTTCAATTAGCTTACGTTTTTTGGAAGACTAATTAGCCCCCTGTATAATTATATAGTACCCGTATTGAGAATAACTAGGATCATATCACAGATAATTTGAGGGGACACATGCATGGGATAAAAAGCATTTAGGAGTCGCCTCTGTCCATCAGTTATACACAGGGCAGTCCTGGGGTAAATTTTCTAATACCCATCCATACATTCAAGTCATACTTGAATAAGGACAGGGATGAGCTTCACTTTATATGGAGGGGAGTCTTTTTCAGAATAGCAATAGCTTGTTGAGACGTACACAAAAGTTATGTACTTACCATAATGTTAGATATGTGTCATCTTCCATCTGATTCAACTGATAGGTTATCAGATCCAAATAGATCTGACACTGGCACGTTTTTTCCAGTCTCTTAAATCCAGGGCTCAAATTCCTCCCCCTACCCATATCCATCTGATTCAACTGATAGGTTATCAGATCCAAATAGATCTGACACTGGCACTTTTTTTCCAGTCTCTTAAATCCAGGGCTCAAGTTCCTCCCCCTACCCATATTTCCCCTGTGTCTCTATAATACCTCAGACTGAATCCGCTCCACCTGTACCCTATATAAATCCCTAAAAACAATAATATGGAGAATGAAGAACTGAAAAAAAAAACAATAGGACACAGTTCCAGACTGTATGTCAAACAAGGCTCTAGACAAGTCCAATGCAATCAGTCAAGAGCCACAAAGTTTACAATTTAGATATGGGGACAGAGGAATAGAAGGTTGGGCTGGACAGAAGAAGACAACACAGATCTGGCATCATGGAAAGTATATAATTTTCATATCAGATCTTGTCTCTTCCATCTTACTCAATGGATGGGGCAGATTACCCAGCTACTATCACTCTAAAGTGGTCTCACGGAAGCACATTCGGAAGGAGGGTGGAATCAATGGATGTAAGACGTTCAGACTGCAGGCCCAGCTTGTAATGAGACACAAGGTTGTGAACAGCTGACCAAGCAGTCACAGCACAATGCCATCTAAAGGCACTCTGGCAAAGAAAGTTGCTGATGTTACAACTGCTCTAGCTGAATGAACTTTGGGTTAGTGAGGGAGAGATGGAACATTCTCTTTATATGCAAAAGTAATACAATCAGAAAGACACCTAAACAATGTGACTTTTGATACACCATCTCCTAATTTAGCTCTTGAAAATGCAATAAAAGTTGATCTTTTTTCCTAAAACACTTGGTAAGATGTATATAGAATCTCAGTTGATAGTGAACATACAAAAAATATAAAGTATATTCTCCTCTACTGGAAAAAAAAATGGAAAGAAGACTGTCTGCTTAATGGTTTGCTTAATGGCAGCTTCCAAGACCACTTTGGGAAGAAAATGGCATTAGTCTGAAGAGATAACCTAACCTTATGAGATATCAAATAAGGAGGTTTGCAGGATAACACCTGTAACTCTGAAATTCTCCTAGCTGATGTAATGACTACCAAGAAAATAGTCTTCCAAGACAGAAATTTTAGTTCTGCTGAAGCAGTGATTCAAAAATGGTCTAGCTAAGGCTTGAAGCAATACAGTAATGCTCCAAACAGGGAAAACAATCCCTCAGAGGGGGCTTGGGAAAGAATGTTCCTTGCAAAAAAGGCTTTGGACAGTTTCAAAGAGACAACGGAGTTCTGATTTTATCCCACTTGAAAAATACAAATGGCTGCCACTTGTACACTGATAGAAGTAAAACTAGGGTCCATATTAAGTTATCGAACATTTACATGTTCGAATGTCATATGGTCAACACCATAAAATTGAACATGTAAATGTTCGAACGTTTCAACGGAGATCTCCATACAGTGCAGAAATGGAAGTTTTCCCTTGTCTGCACTGTAGTGCAATCTCGAAGTTGGTATATTTAAAGACCAGGGGGTGTGGGGGGTGCAAGGGGGGCTTGCCCCCCTGCTTAACTTTTCAGGTAGGTTTTTTCAGGGTTTTTTTATTTTTTAACTTTTGAGAGTTCGAACATATGGTGTTGACCATATAGTGTTCGAACTCTTAAGAGTTCGAACATATGGTGTCGACCATATGGTGTTCTAACTTTTACAAGTTCGATAATCTAATATAGACCCAAAAAACTAGCATCGTCCTGAAGTAATCCTGCTGAAAAATTCACAACAGCTATTAAAAGTGCTTGAAAAGGATCTAACCCCTTGGATGAGGTCCAAATAGCATATCTCTTTCATTTACTTCTATAGATCTTTTGCAAGGAGGGTAAAATGTGAAGCACTGAAGCAGAAAGTGTGGCATCCCTAACCATCGCTGGAACTGCAGAAACCAAGTGGTTAATTTCAGGGCCTTGACATCCCAGTGAGGATGACAGAATGAATGAGACAGGAGGTCTTTGAACTGAAAGTGACCCCCCCCCAGCTGAAAGCAGAGGAACCTCTTGGACTGCCTCACTATCTTTATGTGATAGTAAGCATACTGAAGGTCTACTGAACACATCCAGTTATTCTTTCTCAGGAAACGCAGAATGGGCTGAAATGTGACCATCCAAAACTTTGTCTGTTTTACAAATTGACTGAGGTGACTGAGGTCTAAAGTAGGTCTGAGGTTCCTGGTCTTTTTTGGAATCAAAAAGAATCCTGAATAGACTCAGGAGCCTTGCTGGTATGGTAGAACCTACTGGATGACTCACTTTTCTAACAGCTTTGAAATATCCACTGCTGTCATTTTACACTGACTGGTTGGAATGTTGGGAATTTTCTTTTTGTTTACTGGATGGGAAGCAAAGGGAGTAACATAGTCTCTAGTAATGATCTTCTGCACCCAAGAGTCCAATATGATGGTTAAGTAAGTGTGAAGGTCCAGAGACGAGTGACAGGTAACAGTTCAAGAGCAATGGAATGACTTCTTGGTAAAGTGACCTCGAAACCCTTGATTTTTGCAGGCCACCTCTGCTATGGGGGCAACAGTCACTGAAATTGTTTCCCCCTCTGCCTCAAGGCGGTCTGACACTAGAATAGTCCTGAGCAAAACTGTGGGATTTATGGAACCATAATTTCTATACACCATTTAGGTTGTGGGGAAAAAGTTCTTTCGAGGGTAGAGAAAACACTGACTAACAAGACTATCAAAAGATTGTATCTAAATACACTAGCTGAGGAAGGATGTCCAGTGAATACTATAAAAGACCTGGCTAAGACAAAAAAGTTTGTCATAACACTTATATGAGAAATTAAGAGCTGAGCCCACAGCTTGCATCAGAGCTAACAGGCAGCAAATGAGATCTGAGGTATTATAAGGACAGAAGGGAATTATGGGTAGGGGAGGAGTCTGAGCCCTGGATTCAATAACCCATCCGTTGAGTCAGATGGAAGAGGCAACATTGGTTCTGTCCCTCCAAGTTTTTTTTTATGATGCAGTAAGGGATCCCTTGAAGGAACATTTCTGATGCCATCTGACTGACTGATGTGCAGTAGGTCCATCAGTAATGAGTCAGAGGATGCTTTGTATGCTAGACACAAGTCACCTCTTAGCAGTCTGTAGGATACAACGTATAGTGACAGGGCTTTGAGTTGGTCCCTGTAGGGCACATTGTTTAGGCCTTGTATCCTTCTAATAAGGCATCTCTGTGGGCATTCCAGTTGTGCATGTGTCTGGACAGATGCATCCAAAGAAGGCATTATACTCAATGACTGGTGAAGGGACAATGACATCTCTAAATTTGTTTATAAACTGTGCAATAAAAAAGAACTTTCTTATGACAGTGGACAAATGTTAGTCGAAAGTTAGGTTACTGTCCACACAAGATTCCAAATCCCGAACAACTGTGCAAACTCTTAGGGGCATTTTGTCAGTGTGGTAGTTCTCCATGACAGATGACCTCCCAAGCGATCCAACAATACATTCCTTTTGTTTCAGACCATGATTTTGATACCGGTCATTTGTTTGGGGCAAACCTTCCTTTAGGGTGGTCAAGTCTTTTAAGTAGTCAGTGACTGCTCCTATCTTGCAACCATCTGCAAACTTAAGTCAGTCAGAGTCCTTTGATGTTGGCTTTTACATCAGAGAAGTAGAGGCCAAACAGGAGCTGCCCCAGGACTGAACCTTGGTGAACTTCACTTGTGATTAGCCTCTTTGTGAAGGTAGCTTTCCCTATTTTGATCTCCTGCTTCCTATATGTGAGCCAACTGGCAATAGAACAGGTGATGTTGGGATTAATCCCACCTTATGTAACATTTTTACTACACCCAAGTGTGGGACTGGGTCTAAAACTTTGCCCAGGTCAAGGTATGCAGTGTGCACAGTTTTACTTTCATCCATTGCTTTGGTGACCTTTCAAAAAAGTCTACCAGGTTGAGTAAGCATGACCTGCCCTTCATGAATCCAAACAAACAGGTCGGCAGTTTGGAGGTTCCCTATGTCCTTATTGACAAATTCCATTATAGGTTTTTTCAAGGCTTTGTGTAATCACTTGGTTATGTGGACGGTCCTTCCTTATTTAGTGGGATGACTGTAACTGTTCTCCATTTGTTTGGCACAAAATCTGCCTGGAGGATGAAGTATTGTAATTCTCAACTGTCCAAAATTTTGCACAATGTCCATATTTATGTCTGATATTTTGGTCTGTTCCTTATAAACTTTATGGTTCTCTGATAAATCATGGAGGACTAAAGCCACTAAATAATGACAGACATTAGAGTTTCAGATTTTATATCTCTCCGAAAATGCATGCTAATGCAAACCTTTTTACACCTTTCTACCTTTATGTGAGCAAAATGTAAAACCAGTCCCAAATTTTGGACTTTTGTCCCCCCCCCCCAATTATTTTTGGTTTTGTCCAGAATTTGTTTACTAAAAAGTTAACAGGTATAGAAAGGACTTAAAGAAACTATTCTTTTGTGACATTTTAACCTTAACTTTCTTGGTAATTCCAATACAGATTAAGCAAACTATCTAACTGACCTTAGCTTAATCCAAGTAACTAGAGAGTCAAATAACCTAACTCAGGGAAATACTGAATTCTTGACCTCATCATCCAACCTTCAAAGCAAAATCTCCAATACAGACGTTCTTCCAGTCGTGTTTAGTGACCAATGTCCTATAACTTATTCTTTAAAAATTCTAAACAGTGAGCCCTCACTTGCTGTGAGCTACAGAAAAAAAAAAACAACCTTGCATTAAGACTACCAAAAATACTGGCAGCCTGTTCTAACAAATGATGATCTCCTCTATAGTAGGAACTAAACCTGCTTTCACATTACTAAAATTGCAAGATATATATATATATATATATATATATATATATATATATTTTTTTTTACAAAATCTCCATACTTCTAAAAAAAGAAATAAGCAAAACCAGTGTCTGACTAAAAAAAACTAAAGGTTCTTTACTTCACAGCCAATAAGAACAGAGAAAATATTTTCTTTAAAAGAACCTAGCAAAAACACTACCAATGGCCTCTTCTCAGCCAGATCCACCTCCCTGTATATCCATTCTACTTCAAGAGAACTAAAACTAAGGACAGAGAGAGACTAATACACCAGGGTCCCTTTAGATGTTTGTACAGAAGTAGACAGCATACAATCCTGGTTTAGTTTTACTTTGCAAATATCATATTAGTTGTCTCCTAATTCACCTCTACAGACACCAGCTAACATAAAACACAACCATCACAATGGAAGAAAGCTAAGGTCAAACAAATCCCGAAGCTCACCAAGCCTCATAATACAACAAAATGTAGACTACTCTCTGTACTACCCATCTTAGGAAAGATTTTTGAAAAAAAAAACTTTGCTCAACTCGATGAATACATGAAAACATACATTGCCCTTTCACTACATCAGAAAGAATTTTCATTAATAAAGGTGTACAACAATGACAGCCCTTTACAGTCTTACAGATGACATACTCCAAAAATATCGACACATACCTTCTTAAATGATCAGTACTGATAGGTTTGCCATGGGCTATGACCTAGCAGCTCCAGCAATCTTATTCAGTTCTCTAGTCAGAGCAGGAATAAGCACATATGCCTTCCCATGGGTCACTGATGTTCTAAGTCGTATATATTTTAGAGTACAGACTAGCTCCATGATTTCCCATCCTGTCTACTTTCATATGGCATCTCACAGGGGTTACTTTCACTATTATTTGCTGTGTCTGTCAACACAAGTGTCACCCATCAACCTACTTTACTGAATAAATTACTTGAAACTTCAACATAGCATCTTTATTCCTCCCACAGAGAGGGCATCAGAGAGACAGTCTCCGAGATCTGCTTGCTAAAGTGATTTTATCTGAACAAAGGCCCAAAAATAGAGACAAATTTTAAATATTACACTTATAAATTTAGAAAGTTGCTGGAAAAAAGGTTTTGCATTTGTATGCATTTTTCCGAAGGATATGAAGTCTGAAACTGAAATGTCTGTTATTATTTAATAACTTCAGTCCTTAATGATTTGCCAGAAAAAAACTAATTTTATGAGGACCAAACCAAAAATATGAAGCAGAAATCTGGACATTTGAGAGGTATGAGTACGACAACCAACTAGAATCTGTTCAGCCCTCAAGACAGGTGGCAGCCTCTGACCAATGCCTTGTCAGCATCCAAAAAAAACTGTCCAATGAACTGAAAATGTATGGTCATATTACAGTAGAACTGTGCTGCCACAAACATCCAGCAGCAGATTTCCACCATGATAACTAGCCATCCACTAGTCTGGCAGTTCCAAGTCCAGTACAACTCTGAAAATGCCTGGGCCACAGGATAATGTGGAAACATATTTAGATGCTTTTGAAAGATATGGAGCTAGGGAGAACTGGGACCATAAAGAATGGGCCAGAGTCATCATCCCACCTAACTGAAGAGGCCTGAAAACATGCATGACTTTAGATGACTATGACTCACATAAATACCAAAAATTAGAGAGATGTCAGGGTGGATTGGGGGAGGTCAACTAAAGTGCAGTCCTTTAAAGTAATTAATGGATATTTTATATGAAACAGTGAGAACTCAAATTTCAAATTTCTATATATTTTGAAACTGTGCCTAGACCCTCACACAAATAGACCCACACACAAATAGAGTAAGCAATTTTTTTCTCAGTAACATATGAAGGTGAGCAGCAACAAGTGACCCTCATTCCCTTAACAACTAGTTGCCACAGTGATGTATTTGCTGTTAAAAGAAAGTTATGTACTGACCATAAGGCTAGATCATGTTGTCTTCTTCCATCTTGACTTAAATTATGGGTATGTCAGATCTTTGGATTCAAGGCTCAGACTCCTCTCACCTTTCCATAACACCTCTCCATCCTGACAGTTCCTCAGAACTAGTCTGTCTCCCTATACAAACTGATTAAATTATGACTTACAGGCAGAAACAATAGGAGATGGCAACAAAATACAGTCAAGAACTGCAAATAAGACAAGGCTCCAGAGAGGTCTAGTGTGGTCAGTTGAAGACAGTAGCAATTTGGATAGTTGACGGAGGGAGGGAAGGTTTATATAGATGGAAGATGACAACACAGATCTAGCATTATGAAGTACATAACATTCGTATCTAATATAGATTTTTCCATCCATCTCAACTTACGGGACAGAATCTCCAGCTACAACAAACCCTGGGAGGTACTATGGAAGGATATTCCAGAGAATAGTGGACCCAAATGAAGCCCTAGACCTTGATTACAGGTCCAGTTTGTACAAAATTTCCCTTATCCATGGCAGCTGTACCTTCTTGCTTGGAACTTCTAATAGTACATCCAATATATCCTTTCTTGCTTTCCAACGTTTATACACTCCACGTCTACCAGTCTTGGTGGGCTTGCTACTATGCAAGTTAAGGTCTGCTGCTCCAAGCCCCCTTTTTCTGTTGACTTTGTAACTATTTCCCAGGCTATTCTTAGTTCTCCTTTATCCCATACAATACTTCTGCAGAACTGTTTGACCTTTTTCAGGTGCTCTGTTCCTGGCATCTAATACTTGTACTCTGATCTATACACATTTTTGCAGATTTCCAATTCTGTAGTTGTCCCTTCACTTTCTCATGAACTTTGTCATAGGTGTGCTGAATGTTTTCTCTAAATTATCTAGTAACCAGATTCCTAAATATTTAGTCTCCCTCTTCCATATTTCCATTCTCTCCCACTGAGTCTTTCTCTTCCCTCCCTATTTGCCACCACTACCTGTGTTTTTATCTGGTTGGTCTTACAACCTGCCTCTGTCCAGATATTCTCAGTATTTCCCATAACAATTCTAGGTCTTCCCCATACTGAGTCATAGACAGTAACACATCATCTGCATATAATGTAATTTTTTTTCTCAACTCCCCCCCCCCCCACCTGTATACTTTTATACTGGTTCTCCTCATTGTCTCCACCAAATGTTTTCTGCACACTCCAAATAGCAATGGTGATGGGGGCATCCCTGCCCTGTCCTCTCTCTCTACTGCTACTTTTCCTGATAATATTGCTCTTATTTTTATCCTGGCTGTCACCCCTCAGTACACTGACCTTATCAAATCTATCCATTCTTTTGGGAAACTCCATCTTCCTGCCATTTTAAATATGTATTTCCACTCTACACTATCAAAGGCTTTCTCAGCATCTAGCAAGATTAGGTTCATTTCCGCTCTTTCATTTTGAACTTCATGCATGATCAGTAATATTCTAATCAAGTTATCTTCTATCCTCTGGCTCACAGCAAAGCCTGTTTGGTCTCAATGTACTGACTTAGACAATATCTTCTCCACTCTATCAGCATGAATACAGAAACTCGTCAGTAAGTGGCCGTAGACAGCAGAACCTTCCCTTCCTAAAATATATTACTGATATTACTATTTCTCTCCATGACAAAGGAGGTGATTTCCCCTTCATAATATCATTAAATATTAAAACCAATCTATCCACTCTCTCCTTTCCATAACCCCCATACCTCCATTGGTAGGCAATCACTTCCCTGTTCCTTCCCTCTTGCCATTCTTCCCATGTCCTCATTGCTTCCTCTCTTACTATGGGGCCTTTTCGCCTTCTTTTTTTCTCCTTCCTCCAGCCTTTAAATTCTGGAAATTCTCATCCTCTTCCTTGTTCTCCTCCCCCTTCAATTTCTCTTTTGTATATAAACCCTAATAATATTATTTAAACCCTTCTAAAATATCCTCTAGTGGCTTTCCTATTCTCTCTTACAGGTTCACAGTTCAGTGCTAGGCTATCTGGTCTTGTAAGTCATTTTAAGCCTAGCCAATTTTCCTTTCAAATGTGAAAATCAAGCTCTGTACCTTGGGATGGTCAGATAACTGAGGCTATACCTCATATCATGCTTTTCGGCCCCAAAACCCGGACCGAACCACAAAAGGAGGGGGAGTTTCCATATTTATCAAGGATATCCACACCTCCAGGTTAGTGGCATTGCACGAAGTATCGGAGACCATCCATGTGCAACTAACAGTGGGCAAGACTGCTTTTCAGTTTATAGCATCCTACAGACCACCCTCTCAAAGTCAGGAATCCCATTTGGCTTTCCTGAAAACATTGGAGAACATGAAGATCTCTCCAAACACCATTATATTGGGTGACTTCAACTACCCAAACATTGACTGGAAGCATTACTCAAGCCCCAGCACCTTACCCCAAAGATTCCTGGAAATTATAAACTCAAATGCTATGGAACAACTAGTCACCACTCCCACAAGAGGGGACAACATACTAGACCTGATCATTACCAACATGGGGACTCTATGCTCCACACCAGAAGTATATCCCTCATTGGTAAGATCAGACCATAAATTAATTTCACTGGATGTCCATATCCCGACCCCACCCCCAGCCCAGAAAACCACAGTGAAAAACTTCTCAAAAGTGAAGTGGAATCCTTCAAGGCCCCAGGGCCAGTGGAAACTACAGCCCAAACTGCAGAATCCTATATAAATGCATTCTACGGACATCTTCAGGAATGCATGGATCATGCTATCCCAAACAAAACCAAGACCCAATCATCCAAAGGCAGGCATCCAGTCTGGTGGACCCCTGCCATAAATAAACCGTACAACAGAAGGAGGAAGCTACTACATGATAGAGCAAAATCCCTAATAGGGAAGGCATCTCTGATCAATACTAGCAAAAAATTACGATCCCTCATAAAATCCCCCAAGGCCAGCTTCGAGAGAAGAATTGCACAGGACACCAAAGACAATCATAAGGCTTTTTTCAGTTATGTTAGAAACCTGGGATGCAACTCCCAGACTTGTTCTGAGTTGATTCTAAACGACAAAAAATACACTGAACCCACAGACATCGCCAATATCCTGGCAGACAGGTTCAGTGCAAACTTCTCCACCTACTCCCCCCCAAAAGAGCAAGTATCTATACCAGCAGAGTGCTGCCTCCCAAACATCTCAGATGCTCAGGTGAAGGCTGCCCTCTCCAAAGCAAAAAACACTGCTTCCATGGGACCAGATGGCGTCCCAGGTTGTGTCCTACATGAACTACAAGAGGAACTAATCTCTCAAATAAAACAGCTATACAATCTCAGCCTCACTACAGGATATGTGCCCACAGAATGGCGTACAGCAACAGTGGTCCCACTCCACAAAGGTGGAGCCTCTACGGACCCTGGAAACTATCGCCCCATAAGCCTGACTAGCTTAGTCTGCAAGGCTATGGAGAGAATCATCATGGAGCTCATAAACAAAGACATTGGGGACCTACAGACACTAGATCCTACCCAGTTCAGCTTTGTCAAGGGCAGATCCTGCCTTTTGAACCTGGTTGACTTCTTTGAAAGAGTCACCAAAGCCATAGATGAAGGGAAGGTAGTCCACACAGCCTATCTGGACCTTGCAAAGGCATTTGACACAATACCCCACTCGGGCATCATAGATAAGCTATCCAGCTTAAATAAAAACCCCTATGTCACAAGATGGGTCGCAAACTGGCTCAAAGACAGAACCCACAGAGTGAGAGTTGCTGGAGCCATGTCAGACTCGAAACCGGTCACAAGTGGCGTCCCACAGGGTTCTGTCCTGGGACCATTCTTGTTCGGTATATACTTTTCCGAGGTACAGGCAAACGTGGGAGGACTATGGCTCACCAAGTTCGCAGACGACTGCAAACTGGGCGCCATAATCAACTCTCCAGCTGACACAAACATCCTTCAAAAAGGTCTCACAGAGACAGATAACTGGTGCCAGTACCATGATTTAAAGCTAAATGCCAAAAAATGTATAGTCATACCCTTTGGCCAATGTGCCCACAAATTACCACATAGGCGGAAACCCATTAAGTACAGAGAAAGTTATTAGGGACCTGGGGACCCAAGTTGATAGCAATCTCTCCTTTGAAAACCACATTGTCAAAGTGGTTAGAAAGACCTTCTACATAGCCCACCTCATCACGAAGGGTTTCACATCTAGATCAAGAGAGGTAATTGTGCCCCTTTATTCATCCCTCATCAGGCCCATCATAGAATACAATGCCCCTTTGGGATGTACCTTACCCGACACCTGCAGCAATTAGAAAGACCCCAAAAGTATCTCACCAAGAGGATCAAGGGTCTCAAACAGATGCCATATGCTGCTCGGTTAAAAACTCCAGCTCTACTCAGTTGCATACCGCCTACTTCGAGGCGATCTATGCCTGACATACAAAGCTATGTAAAATCCAGAATTAATGGACATGCTCCACCTCAGTAAATCTAAATCCCTTAGAGTCACACGCTCGAGGGACTTGAACCTCAGCACAGAAATAAATAGAACTTGCTGGAGGGACAGGTTCATAACCCAGAGGCTCCCTTCGCTCTGGAATAGAATTCCAGTTCATGTGAGGCAGAGCACCTCACTGAATCTCTTCAAGAAGAATCTCGATAAGTGGATGGGGGATCGTAGGTTTGTCACAGGGATTACTCCCGTGTCACTATTAGACAGAGGCACAGTAAACTAAACTTTAAAAAGGGCACAGTATACTCAAATCAAGGGGTGGCGTAAGCCATACAGAATCGGGCTAGGCTTATAATTGCCCCAGGACAGATAGCCTAGTATGAACCTATGAACCTATAAACATCTTAACCATTATACCAGCCCCTAATCCCAAAACTGGGTGTACTGGTGATAATGCCATAACATTTCCTGAACCAAATCAGCTATACAATAGGAAATGGCTGGTAAACAATGACAACATGTCACAGCTACTAGGCATAAAGTCCTGGAGATCTTTAAGGAGCCTAGCTCAAATTCACAGTTGCTCCAAAACACAGTCTGGTTAAGTGAGTTACTTAATGTCACACAGAATGTAAATGAATGCGGAAAAAATTCAAACCCTGCACCACTGTCATAAGAAGCAGAGCAAGTAACAAGTTGGAGCTTTAATCTTCTGTGCCAACTGCCTCTCTCAATCAGAACTTGTGGATTTCTTTTGAGGTCTTCAGCTTAATGCCAGTGTCTTGGGTACTTTGTAGTTTGAACTAATATATAAACTATCAACCACCACATTTTTCTCTCAAGTCCTTTCATCTTCCCATTTCTATATTATTTTCTGATTTCCCTCACATTCACTTTCCTGCTCTGATTTTCTTGTGTCTTTTACCTCTATATTTTCATCAGCTCTTTCAGCATTGTCCTTTTATTTATTTATTTATTTATTTACCGGGAGTGTCTGTCTGGATGTAGGTCCATTTTCAGCAGAGGCCCAGGGAGAAAAGCTCCACAGTTAAAATAAACAGACAGTAGTTACATTGGATTACATAGCGATTAACAATTTAACATAGCAATTACTTACAACATATTTACAGATGAAGAACATCCTTAGTAGACAACTAGAATCTTTATCTGTGAAGTACATAACAGACATTAACAAATGTTACAATAAGAAGTTCCTTCTGTATAATAAGTACTAGGCTTATGAGCATCTGAGCTTGCTATAATCAGGGTAGTTAGTGGAGTGGAAAGAAAGGTAGTGGTTGGATGGGGTGGGTGATATTAGAGTAGGAGTTGCAAGGGCATAGCCAGCATGTTTTTAGGTGCGCTTTTAGTAAAGTTTTGAAGTGGGTGCATGATGGTATGGAGGTAATTGTAGGTGGGAGGGAGTTCCATAATTTGGCTATGGTGCAAGAGAATAGTGCTTCACCAGCAGAGTTATTGGCTTTAGTGATCAGCAAGTGATTTATGTTGCTGGATCTTAGTGGTCTGGTGGTGCGATAGGGTTGGAGTAGATTCTGGAGGGATGGGACATTTAGTGGATGGTTACTAGTTTGTGGGCGAGTGGGAGTTGATACCACTGAAGGAGTTGAGGCAGTTCAGCCAGCCCAGTTCTGCAAGTGAGAGACCGTGGTGACTACGGTAGAATGCCCCTGTGGCGAATTTGGCGATTTTGTTGTAGCAGGTCTCTAGCTTGTTTAGATCGCATTGCCTTAGGGTTGGTATATATTGGAGAGGCATAAAGTAGGGTGAAGATAAGGTGGGAATTTGCTACTGAAATCTTTGCTGATTTGGTGAGAAGTTGCTTATTTCTGTATAACGCTCCTAGTTTTTGTGGACTTTTTTTATGGTCATGGATATGTGAATGTCAAATTTTAGTTTATTGTCTATTTCCACTCCTAGAAATTTGGTGTGTTCAGTTGGGTATATAGTGGTGTTGTCTTTTTCTGTGATGTTAAAGTGAGAGCTGTTTTGAATATGTTTGGTGGGTTGGAAGATGAGTAGTTTAGTTTTGTTTGGGTTGAGTATTAACTGGGCATCGGATAACCAAGTTTCAACAGAGGAAAAGGCTTCCTGTGTAACTTTTTGCAGCTTGGGTAGGGACTGGGCTGAGCAGATGATGGTTGAGTCATCTGCGTATTGTATGAGTGTGCCACATTTGGTGGCAGAGGCTAGATTATTGGTGAAAACAGAGGAGTAGGGGTCCAAGGATGGATCCTTGGGGAACCCCTATGGAGACAGGTAGTTGGGGAGATATGTTGGCGGTCAGACAGGTAACTCTGAAACCAGTTGGTGACTGATTGAGAGAAGGATAGGTTATTGAGGACCGAGATAAGTTGTTTGTGTGGGACCATGTCAAATTCTTTAGACAGGTCTAGGAAAGTAGCAGAGGAGAGATAGCCATTGTTTTTATGCTGAAGGATAGTGTTAGTAAAGGAGAGTAAGGCAGATTTATTAATTTATCCAGATGCTACCTCCAAGTTTTAACTTTTTTGTACTTCTGTTAGTAGTTTCTCCTTTCCTCCCAATGTTCCATCATTTCCTCCCTTTTCACCATCAGTATTTCTTTAAGGACTTGAGTTAACCATTATTTTTCTACATTCCTTTTTAATACATAAACTGGCAATCCCCAATGCCTATATAGTTCTGCTTCCTGTTTACCCCTTATCTGTATGCATTTCAGTGCATGATCCATTATTGTAATAGGCTCTGTGTTCACTTCCTTGACCATTTGTTTATGTTCTAATGTAATATAACCTCTGTCCAATCTAGATCAACAAGTATGTTTATATGAATAACATGTAAATCCTCCCAGAGAGGAGGACAGATTTTCCTCTGTCTATATTCCACATGTCCAACCAACTGTCTGCAAGTAGCTTTTTTAAAAACCTACCCTTTTTTGTTAATCCTCACCTTTTCAGACCTTCATCAACTTCCTCTCTACTAGTAGTAATATCCCAGTCTCCTATACATAGTCCTAAACTCTTTTTAGAACCTTACTAGTTCTGCCAGCATTTTACCCACTGCCTTTAATATAGTTTCAAATGGCATATATATTGCTATTTCTGTAATTTTAATTCCTTCAACTGTACATTTTATACCTGCATATTTTCCTTTCATGTCTTCTACCTTTCCCTCCACTAACAGTGGCAATATTTTCATTAATAAAACTGTTCTTCCCTGTGAAGGCTGCCAGCCTAGCCAGATAGAACTGTGCAGATGATTCTATCATTTGTAAATATGAATGCTGAACTACAGACTTGTTTTCTTACTTGAAAGAAAATACTGTGAAATGCTGAACTACAAGCTTGTTTTCTTAAATGAAAGAATATGCTGTGAAATGTTAAACTTAAAACAATGTAGCAACATTGCCCTCTGCTGTAAAGAAAGCTAAGTCAAGCATTTCTTGTCTGTCCTTTGAAGTTGAAATTATTTCATGCCTGTCCCTTTGAAGTTAGAATTTGGAGTTGATGAGTCTAGAGTGAAGCATCCTGCCTATTGTTTTAACTTAAGGAATAATTACTAGAGTTTACATGTGGAATGCCTTTTATTGATGTAGTTTCCTGCAGGTGCAAGATAACAAGAATGTAGTATCTGTCAGCCTGGGAACCCCAGGAAAGTGTGAAATGATGTAATGGGAATCAGGACTCAAACAGAGAATCAGAAGGCATTAAGCATTTTTGTCTTGACCATCAAACTCACAGCACTGTCTTCCTCATACGTAAGTTATCTTAGACTTGCATTTTCTTTTAGAAATAGCTAGGAACTAGAAAGATTAGACTAAGTGTTTTTCTGTGATGTCAGAACTTTACTACTGTGTTATTTTAAGTATTTCTCTATGATCTCTGAACTCTTGCAGTAGAAAGTATTGTCTTGTGTTTTTAATTATTTATTATTAAATATTTTTAAACACTTAACTGTGGCTGTTTTGTGTAGAGATCATTTAAGCTCTAGAGTACATTGCATATTTATAGAGTTTACTGTCCAAGTCACTCTAAATAAGCCTTGACTGTTTAGTCACAACTACCAACTAGATAATAATATTGCACAGTAATAACTGGACACCATTTTAAGGGCCTTTGAGTAGCTGATAAGTATTCCTGGGTGGTGGCAAGTGGAGCTACCTTACAGTCTCGGAGAAAGGGCACAGCTGGAGAAAGTGTGCCAGCCTTCCCCAGGAGCATCTGTGTGGTTGTATAAACTCTTCTCAAAGTGCATGTATGTGTGTGTCAGCTACTTGTGCAGGGACACGAAGCACTGGTTGGACAGAGAGGGTGCTAGAGGTTTTAGCTTGCCCACTAAGCTGAGATCTGGACCCTATAGCTGTGCCAGTGGGGAGTCTTATTGGGGATCTGGAGAGCAAGGGAGCGACCAGCCACAGACTGACTGTGATCTCTGTGTGCTCTGAAGGGAAATTGCACTTTACTGTGTGTATTTGTTATCCTTTCCTCATATATGAGACGTCCTCTCTGGTGTCAGTGGTGAGGATTGAGACTCCTTGACTGCTGGGCCAGGGCACGGGCGTCATACTCCCTTTTCATAATTTCCCCAAGACACACTTGCCACCAGATTGTACCTTCCTCCTCTGAGGTTTTTATGAGCCTCATTCATGAAATATGTTTCTTGCAATGGTAGTATCTGGCCCTTATTCTTAAATACCCAAGCACTCTCTCTTGTACTCCTACTACCCAGTACATCTATATTCCAAGATTTAATATTAAGTTTGGCCACCCCCACCATTTTATCTAACTTTTTTCCCTTCTGCCCTCTCTCCTTCTCCAAGTATTTCCCTTTGTTTTATTTTTCTTTTCACCAGTCCTGTTCATTTTCATCCTGCAGTCATTATACTATCCCCATGCCTTTCATTCCCCTTATCCCCACTAAGTACATACATATTTACAAAATGTCTTCCTTCTTCAGAGTTGCTATTTCTCTAATTTGTATGACCAGCCTCTTTACCCTTATAACACTGTACCACTTTGCTATAGGGTCCTCTACCTCCTCCATGCTTTACAAATGTGCCTATCTTTTTCCTTATCTCCTTCTCTTCTTACTTTTACATTCATTTCTATTCCTTTCTCTTCTTTTTCTTTTTTTATTTCCTGCTTCCATCTTGAAACCTTTTCTACTTGCATCCCTTTTTTTAAATCCATATTCACTTTGTACTAGTTTCTCGATTACTTAACCTTCCCCCCTATCTACATTCCAATGTTTTCCTTCTCTTTATTTCTCCTCATGCATTACTTTGTCTGTATACTGCTATTCAAACTCACTTTCCCAGTTTCTTGACTGCCTTTTCCAGGTAAAATAGTTATCCTCTTGTGCCCTTTCATTTACTTCCTGCTATGCTCCAGCCCTCTTATTTCCTCCCACATCCTATCTGAATTACTTTACTTTTGTTTCCTCTCAAGTCTGTTTGCTCAACTTGCTTTTCAAACATTCTCATTTTTAGTACTAGTACTAGTACACTCATTCTCTCTCATTCATCATAACCTTTTGTCTTCCCCAATGCCCACCTGTTTATTCCATTTTCTTATCTTTCTTACCCCCTCCCCATTCATTTATAGTTCTTTTTCTTTGTCTCTGTCTTATTCAGTTTTAGTGGGGCTACTTCCCACTTTTATGCAGTACTATTCAGAACATTCATTTCCAAAGGTCTTTACTTTTCATCTGCTCATCTCACTTATAGTCTTGGTTTATCCTTTCCTTTAGTGTATATTTCCTGTTTTTCCACATGTTTCTCCATTACTTTCATTCCAGCCTCCTTCTCCTACCCACCTCCCCCGGGCTTGGTGTAAATCCAACTCACTATGTTCTCTCATTCACTATTTTCCCATTCAAACAAGTAATGCAATTTCACATAAATTGTAAAGAAAGAGAATCAGGGCAACACTGACAACAGTGAATAAGAACAGAAAAAGAAAAAAAGAAAAACAAACAGTTCTTACGCCTTACCCTTTTAATCCACACCAGAACACCTATACAGTCAATCAGTCCTTAGTACACGCAATTATTCCTTATGTCCATTTTAAGAACTGTTCTGCTACTTTCAACTGAGCTTCTGTAATTATTTCCAGTTTCTCTCTCAGTTGTTGATGCTTTTGGAAAAGTGGAAAGTATTCCCTCTTCTGCCTGGTGCTCCTTCCTTCATCTATTTCGTTCTCTCCCTGCTCTTTTTTCATGGAACTCCCCACTGACTGGACCTGTTCTATGGTACACTGGTTTCTACAAACCAATGTTAGCTTTGTTTGTGTCCATAATAGACTTCAGAGTTCCTTGCAAAAATCTTGAACTTTGCAGGGTGTAAGATTCGCCATCAGATCTCCAATTCTTTACATCATATGACAAATTGAGTGAATGCACTCCTCTTCCTTCTCACAGCAAACAAAAAGTCCAGATCCACAAACATACTTTCTCCCTCAGCTATTAATTTCTTGGCAGGTTCCCATATACCTTTCAGCACTCACTCTCTCTCAGCTCAAACATCTGGAATCTAACAATCACAAGCCTAAGTTTCCTATCCCCTTCGTTCTCAGTAAGCCATGTGGTCTGTTAGTTCACTCTATTTTAATTTCTCCCTTCCATATTCCAGTCCATTGTGCTAGAAATGCCTTTGCTGTTTTCTGACAGTTATGCCCTTTATGCTTCTCTGGTAATCATATTAACTATGTTTTTCCTTCCTAGCTCTATCCAATGGATCAATGCACTTCATCTCCATGTAAGCTGATCTCATCTCTGCCATTTTGCCCTTGCTTTCAATTCTTCATTTTCCTCCTCCAATGTCTGTAGCAAGTTTGAATGCTCATTCAACCACCTGCTGTACTCTGTTCTTTCCTTGGTCTGAAAAATTATACACCTATGTTTGTTTCATCTCTTTTACTTCTTGACAAATCATCACCAGCATAACGACACCACACTCACTCAACTCTTGCCAACAGGGTTTATCCGTATTCTCAGTTATGCATACATTTGAGTCTCCAACATATGTCCTTCCATATCACTTTTGCAGTACTCTTTACCTAAGGGATCTCCTGCCAAGGACCGCCAAACATCCTACCAGTATACCAAAGCCTTTAGTTATTATAGGCATCATACATCACGCATATGCTCCCCGTGAAAGGCACAGGGAAAAAAGGTGATGTACAGATACAGATACATACAGACACACACACACACACACACACACACACACACACACACACACACACTATCCAAACGTCTTTACCAACAGTCCAAATGCCACTGTTGAATGCTGGTCTGAACATCCTTCTGCTCTTCTGGTTACAAAGGTGAGTTTTCAGATAACTGCTCTGTTGGTGTTTCTTCTCTTTCTTGTTGTTACTGTATTTATGATATCCAGAAAGGGATAATGTCAGTGTAGGGGGCAGATTCCCCATAAAGACCATCATGACCAGTGTTTCTTTTGTTTCTGTGCCTCCCATGATCATATGCAGTGCTCTATCTGTCAGACATTTGTGACTAAGACTCTGCACAGTCGTCTCTCCTCCTTGTCCATATACCTTGAGAACCAGCATCTTAAGTTGTTGGCTCAGGGTGCTATGACGGCATCCTGCAGTCCTGACGGCCAGCTGTCTGCCATGAAGAAGGCCAAAATAGTTAAGTCTGATCCAGCTGTTGTCCAACCTCTCCCAGATGTCTCTCTCGAGGTTGGTGGTAAAAGCCCAAAAGACCATCCGGTGGTTGCTTCGGATTCCTCTGCGGCAACCCTGCTGAAAGCCAGCATGAATCCGACTTCTCGCATGTCTTTGAAGGCCTTTTAAACGTCTGCACCCAATGGTGAGGGGGAACCTTGGCTGATTATATCTAAAGGAACAAAGGTGATTCTTTAGCTGTTAGTAAGGGAAGAGATTCCTACAACCATTACAGAGTCATGCCAGGGGTCTGACCCTCCCGAGGGTGTTTTGAGTGGATGTCTCACAGAAAAAAAAACAAAAGCAAAGCATGCTTTTCCTGTTGTTAAGGATCATTGACATGAATGGCAGGACTTCACTCAGGGTTTATTTAATGGTTTGATGGCCCTGAAGCCTCAACAAGGGGTCTCTGTTCCTATTCCTACCTGGTCTTCCACTTCATTCAAAAGGCCTAGGGAAGTGAATTCCTTAGAGAGGAAATGGACTTGGGAAGATTCTTTGGTATATTTTACCCAAATCCCTTCCCCCTTGGACTATGTTTCAGGGAAGAAGGACTCCATAAGTCCAGATTCCCCTTTGGAAGGGCTCTCCTTTGGAGATACCATTGCCTGTATGATGGATTATTTTAACTGGGACTGTTCTCAAATTTCTACAATTTAAAAAAGATATGAGCTCCTTCAGATGGAATCTCTCAAACACTTCCTGTTTTGGCTGCCCTTCTGGATACCTTGTTGGCAGTGTCTGTAGCCCCTCACTCTCAGACAGATTCTATAAAGTGCCTGAGGAGTGGAAATTACTTTATAAATGCCCTTTGGCTAACCCTTCTATAGTGTGTCTCCTCTGAGAAGCCATCCAAGTTGTTACCCCCCCAACCCACACCAAGCTGTTGCCTTCTGATAAGGATAGTAAAGCTATGGAAAGGATGAGTAAGAATGTTTACACTTCTGCCACTTTATTTATTTACTTAATTATTTGCTTGCATTTGTTTAGAGTGAGCCCATTTTCACTAGAGGCCTGGGGAGAAAAGCTCCATCATCAAGACAGAGATAATACAGAATACAGTAAAATAAACAGTATACAAATTATAAAATACTAGGTTACAGTGAGCAATATAAAACTGATTTTACATATACAAGACACACGAATGTCAATCCACTGTCAGAGACTATTTAGCGTACGTATGATCAGTGCAGTATCTGGGGGGAGAGGGGAAATGATAGGGATAACAGTTGATTAGACAGAGTAAGGTAGAGCCTTACAGCCTTTACTGTATTGCAGCAAGATTTAACAGCAGATACAATTAGCAACATGCTAAAATATAGATAGCTTATGTGAGGCTGAATCACTCAATAACAGGACTTAATAAACTGAAAGGACTGAGTGTACACACATTATATATATATATATATATATATATACATATATATATATATATATATATATATATATATATATATATATATATATATATATATATATATATACATATATCTATGATGAATCAGGGGCATCTATGAAATAAGGAGGAAGATGACAATGGGCTGGAGAAGTACGTAGGCTAGGTAATATCAGGGTTTTTTTTGGGTCAGTGCTGGTAAATGCACATAGCTAGTTGGAGGTTAGGGCTTGAAGTGTTCAGGGTTGCTAACATTCCTGAGTGATAGTGGGAGGGTGTTCCATAGCTTGGCGATGGTATAGGGGTAACGCAGTTGCCCGGCAGAAAGGTTGGGTTTTGCTACCTTAAGGAACATCTGATTGACTGATCGGAGAGGTCTATTAGGGTGATACAAGGTGAACAGATAGGATACGGCAGGGCAGTTAGAAGGTTTGTAAATTAGCTTATGAACTGTGGTTAGTTGTAAGCATCTTAGATGGTGGGGTAATTCAAACCAGTTTAGAGGTTGAAGTGATACACAGTGGTGGGAGGAGTATTTAGCGTGGGTTACAAATTTTATTTTGTTGTAACATGAGTCCAGTTTGGATTTGAGAGAGGTTTGGATGTTGGTGAGTAGTGCTACACCACAGAACAAAGATGGAAGTAGAAAGGAAGAGGCAAGGGATAGCCTTGCAGTGTAGGTGAGGAAGTGTTTGCGCCTGTAAAGGATGGCTAATTTCTGATGGGCTTTTTTGATATTATTGTTGATTTAATGGTCAAAGATTAGGTTTTTTGTCTATAATGATGCCTACAAGTTTGGTATAAGGAACTACTTCGATGCATATGTTGTTGCGTGAACAAATGGTAAATTCAATTTGGTTAGGAATATACTTTTTTGGGGGTGAATAACATGAGTTTGGTTGAATAACATGAGTTTGGTTGTACTAGCATTAAGGGCTAAATGGTTATTAAACATCCATGTTTTGACAGAGGGCAAGGCATTTTGGGTGAGTGACAGTAGTTCTGAAGTAGATTTGGTGGCGCAGACAGCAGTGACCCTAGTATGGAAACTTGTGGAATTCCTGTATTGATGTTAAGGAATGGGGACGGGAACTGGTGCCGGTTTGGTTGCTTGTTGTCTATCTGTAAGGCAGTTGGAGAACCCGTTTAGGGTGGGGGAGATATGCCTAGAGTTTGGAAAGGAGAAGAGGGTGGGAAACAGTACTGAAGGCCTTGAAAGGATCAAGAAATAGTGACAAGACAAGATTTCCTGCGTCTCGAGATTGGTTGACTGTATCCAAGAAGGATATAAGAGCAGTGGTGTTGCTATGACCAAGCCTAAATCCATGCTGGGTTTGGGAGAGGATGTTCTGATGTTGTAAGTAGTTGGCCATGGACACATTTTTTCCAAGATTTTGGAGATCGGTGAGAGGATAGCAACGGGCCTGAAGTTAGATAGGCCAATGTTATTTCCACCTTTGTGGAGAAGGAGAATATATGCTTTTTTCAGATGTCAAGTATGAAGGACTCTTGAATGGACCTGTTTAGAAGTATACTGATGGGGTAGGCTATAGAGTTTGCTGTGATTTGTAGAAATTCTGGTGGTAGGTTATCTGGAGCATTAGGGACAGGTTTAAGTTTAAGAATTTTTTTTATGGTGTAGGTAGGCATGGGTGAGAGAGAGAAGTTTGGTCTTGGTGTTGTAAATAGGTCTGAGGGGGTAGGTTGATGTGTGGGAAGTTAATGGTGAGGTTGGCTAAAAAATTAATTAAAAAGTGATGCAATTTCGGCTGGGACCCAGTCAGGATCAGGAGAGGGGATTTTCATTTTTGCCTGGGTTTAATAGTGAATTTATAGACCTCCAGAACTTTTTAGATTTTGCATATGGTCGTTCTGCAGGGAAATGTAGTGTTCCTGTTTGTTTCTGATGACTAGCTTCTTTACTTGATTTATTATTTATTACTATTATTTTACATTTGTTAACCGGGAAAGTCCATCTGGGTGTGAGTCCATTTTCAGCAGAGGCCCAGGGAGAAAAGCACGACAAAACAATACTTATACAGCCAATAATATAATAGGAACAAACATAGTAATATTTTAAAATAAGTATAAATATACATTAGTATCATTAGGTGCAACATCAAATCTAGAACATAAAGTAATGGTATACGTTAATTAAAAAGTATAATCAAATTGTTAGGAAGAAAGAGTTATTTCCTATAGTGTAACAGAGAGAAGGAAGTTATAGTCAGGTTAGCAAAGAAAGTGAATAAGAAAGAGACGGGGGTAAAAAGAAGAGAATATTTCAGATATGTAAGTAAGGGGTTTATAGATAGAGGAAAAGACATACAGGGGAGAGATTAGCCTGGGTTGATACAGGTGATGAGTGTTATTATATGGCTTAAGTAAGTGTTGTAATGCTGGGATTCTATCAGGCCGGTTTACTAAGTGGTGGGTAAAAAGTGAGCAGAGTACAGGTTAGGTAATGAGGGAGTTCTAACCAGTTTAATTACTGTAGGGAGTAGCAATGGTGGGACCTGTGGGGGGAGTCAGTTGCGAATTTGCCTGTTTTACTATAACAGGATTCAAGTTTGGAAAGTTCAGTTTTGCTAAGTATGGTAAAGATGGGAGATGCATAAAACAGAGTAGATATGAGAGGAGTCCTAATAATGTCTAATCTGGATTGATTGGTAAGAAATGGCTTAATGCAGTAGACAGAGTCAAGTTTAATGAATTTTTTTTGATAGATAAAGATAAATGAATGTCAAATTTCAGTTTGTTATCTATGATAACACGTAGTAACTTAGTTTGATAAGTGGAGGTTATGATTCTATTGTTAGGGGAAAGTATTTGAAAAGAGGTTATTGGTATAGATGATTTAGAGGGGTGAAAAAGCATCAGCGCTTGGTTTTGTTAAGATTCAATATAAGGTTAGCTTTGTAAAGCCAAGATTCTACTTGGAGAAAGGATTGTGTGATTTCTTGAAGCAGTGAGAGGGAGGATGCATTACGTATTAGATTAGAGTCATCTGCATATTGAATAACTGATGCTAATGGAGTGGATTTATGCAACTGGTTAGTGACTACATTGAACAGAGGGGGCCTAGTATGGAACCTTGTGGGAGACCAATACTAACAGGGAGTAGAGATGATAACTCTTGTTTCCATCTAACAGCTTGTTGCCGTTTGGTTAGGTAACTGTGGAACCAAAGTAAGGTAGAGGGACTAATGTTTAAGGTGGCTAGCTCTGATAGAAGTTTCTGGTGTGAAACTCTGTGGAAAAGGCCTTAGAAAGGTCTAAAAAGATACAAGCTTGTTTTGATTTCTGTGGTGATCTATAGTGTTGGTAAAGCTGAGGAGGGTGGTTGTGGTGCTATGGTGGGAGCAAAAACCATGCTGAGTGTGAGAGAGGAGTTTGCTGGATAAAAGGTAATTTAGGAGTTGGATATAAATGCATCTTTCAAGTATTTGTGAGAGGGGAGAAAAGAGGGCAACAGGCCTATAGTTTGAGAGTTCAGTGGAATTTCCTCCTTTGTGCAGTGGGGTGATGTAGGAAATTTTCCAGTGAAGTGGAACAAAGTTTTCAGTGATAGAGTGATTAATAAGGATGGATATGGGGTATGCAATGACCTCTGCAGCAAGTGTGAGAAATTGTGATGGTAGATTATCTCCAGCAAGACTGATAGGTTTGAGTATTTTAAGAAAATTGCAAATGGAATGAGTTGGAATGGGTTGTAAGGAGAAGGAATGTGTTAGGTGATTATTAGTAGTATGAACCTTAGGTGGTATATTTTGGTTATATTTGGTAAGAGAGTGTATTGAGTCTATGAAAAAAGAATTAAACTGAATTGCTATGTTATCCCCAAAGGAAGATGTGGTAGGGGTAGGGGAGGTGTTGTTACCAGGTTGAAGGAGCTTGCCAATGGTAAACCAGAATTTTTTGGGGTTGTTTTGGTACTTTTTTGTACAGTTATGTTTTTTATCTGCTTTTACTTGAGACTTAGCTTTATTTCTAAGCTGTTTGTACTGAATTAAGATATCCTGGCTTCTGTTAGTTAGCCAGTGTATTGAATGATGCATTTTTATTCTAGCAGTTCTACAAGGGGCTATGTATCAAGTAAAATCGGTGCTTACTTGCCAAAGCTTTCAGGCCTTGTCCCTGGCTTTCATAAGTTGTTTGGTGGAATTAGTGAGCCAACTGGCTTGATTAGTTTTCACACTCCTATGTCAGAGTGGAGTTAGACTGTCTAGTACTTGGAGGAATGTGGACTTAAAGAATCCAACAGCATTATCCAGTGGAAGGACTTTTAGTGCATGCCAGTTGATATTTAACAGAGTAGTGTTAAAGGTAAATGGGCAGAAGTGGGATAGGTCACTAGGGTGTTTATAGTGATATATATTAAGCACTGGAGTAGATTTGCAAATTGCGTATGTGGGTAAGTGGTCACTAATGTTGTTTGAAAGAATATCTGTGGACGAGATTTTAGTAGGATCGGAGACAAGGCCCCAATCCAGAAATGAGCCGTTGTTTTTGTTTTTGCTGGGTCTTGTTATGTTAGTAATACATTGGGTGCAATTACATAGGTTGATGCTGTTTGATGGGTGATGATGTGAGATGTCTAACCAGTTTATATTCACATCACCAAGTATGATTGTTTCACTCTCTATATTTTTGAATGACCAGGCTAGAATTTCCTCAAGTATAAGGATATTATTGCCAGAAGGGATATACAAGACTATAATGCAGACGCTTTTGCTGTATTCAGTTTCATGTGGGACATTAGTATTTCAGCTGTGGAAAATCTGGGGATGGGTTTGTTGCACAGAACTATATTAAAAGTATTCTGAAAAAGTAGAAGAATGCCTCCACCTTTTTATCCTGAGCCTATTTGTTCTTAGGCAAGCAAAGCCTGGTGGGAGGAATTCAGAATTTTTAATGTAAGATTTTAGCCAAGTCTCAGTTGCTGCTACAATATCAGGTTTGTTATGTTCAATCCAGGTATGGAGATCTGGAATTTTGTTTCTGACGCTTTGGAGGTTAAGGGATCTGACAGTTGTAGTGAGCAGGGGAGGGTTCAGGGGTATGTCCCCTCAAAGAATTAGGTTGAGGTAAGTGTGTGGGGGATTAGTAGGTTGGAATTTCTTCCTACAGTTGTAGTCATGTGTTGGTGATGGTTTTATTTAAGTTATCACCTGTAGGGGTAGAATTCTTAGCTTAGTGAGGAGGGTGGTGTATACTGTGTACAGACTGGGAGCTATGTCAGAGAAGGAAGTGAGTTTAGGCAGATGAGTGGCACGTATGTGAGTGGGTTTGTAATATTCATTAGTGGTTTGAAGTGAAGTTAGTAGATGTAGGAGAAAGGTTAGAGAGAGGGTAAGTAGTGTTAAGTTGGTGATGAGTGTCATGTTGTAAAGGAGGGGTATGTATGGTTGGGTGGTGTGTTATATTTGCATAGTGAAATGGGATTGTGAAGAGAGGGAGGTAGAGTATATGACGGGCAGTAGATAGACAATTTATGTAAGTAGTAAGATGGTTGAGTAGGGGTTAATTGGATGAGGGTGTGATTGAGTGAGCAGTAGTGGTGGGAGAGATTTGGGCTAGGATAAATGTTATTGAAATGGGGGTAGGGTAGGGCAGCAGAGTGAGCCTGACAATAGCAAGAGTGAATGGAGTGGGCAGGCCTTTTACCTTATCGCCTAAGAGGAAGAAAAAAACAAATCAGTAAGGTAAGGAAAATAGGGAGGGAAGCTAGTTAAGAGCAGAGAAACAAAGGTGAAGGTACTGTAGCTAAAGTAAGCAGGGGAGGCAATTAGGGCAGATGAAGAGGTGGAAGATGTAAGTTCTCTATGAGCACGCGAGGGGACAGAAAATAGAAGGTAGTGAGTGTACCAGGAATAGGAAGGATAGCAACAGTGTGGAAGAGTTTGCTAGAGGACTTTGAGAGAAAGAACCGGAAGAGGACTGGGAGTGAGAGAAAGAGGAAGTAATTAGCACAGTGTAGGCCAAGGACAGCAGGGAAGATAGGAGAGCGAGTTGGTAGGCTATGCAGAGATAGGGGTAAGAATTAGAGTAAGAGAGGTTTTAGGATGGAGAAGTGGTGCAGCGGTTACGTTATCACCTCACAGCAAGAGGTTCACTGGTTCGATTCTTGGCTGGAGTGCCTTCTGTGCAGAGTCTGCATGTCCTCACTGCGTTTGTGTGGGTTTCCACAGACATTACAAAGATGTACGTCTGGAGCATTTTTCCCTGGGCCGCCGCTGAAAATTGGCTTCATTCCAAGTCAGACTTTCCCGGTAAACAAATGTTAAATAAAATAAATAAAATAAATTAGTTGATGTACAAGGGCACCTCTGTACCAGGAACAGTTTGGTAGGTGTAACTTAAGCAATAAAATAAAAGTAAGTTTGCAGGCACATACATTAATTATTCAAGGGAAACAGGATCCTGTAGGTGGTTCAGCATCCAGTGGGGAAGAAAAAGGATGGCACACAGGTCTTTCACTGGAGAGGAGCTTATCTGGGAGCCTCGAGCAGTGGAAGTGTAACCTAATAAAATGGGGAAAAGAACACTGTATAAATCATGACACAACATTACTTAGAAATATGTTAAGTTATGAGACAATCTTAGTTATTTAATGAGCAGCTAGATAAGACAGGATACAGGGGAGGCAGGACAGGAGGAATAACAAGGCATGAGAGAAAAAGGTGGAAAAAATGCCAGGAATGACGGGTTGAGGGGTGAATGAGATGAAGTGCAGATGTACAGAGTAATTAAGTTCCAGAAAACAAAATATATATTATACAATGGATATAAAAAGTATACACACCGCTGTTAAAATGCCAGTTTTTTTTATGATATAAAAAATTAGACCAAAATAAATAATTTCAAAAACTTTTCCCACCTTTAATGTGACCTAGAACCAGTACAATTCAATTGAAAAACTAACAAATCTGTTAGGGGAAAAAATATAAAAAATAAAAAAACATACAATAAGCTGGTTGCAAAAGTACACCATCCCCATGGTGAAGCATGGTGGTGGAAGTATCATGCTTTGGGGTTGCTTTTGTTCAGCTGGAACTGGGGCTTTAGTCAAAGTGGAGGTGATTATGAACAGTTCACAATACCAGTCACTTTTGGCCCAAAAACTTCAGGCATCTGCTAGAAAGATGAAAGCTGAAGAAGGATTTCACCTTTCAACACAATGACCCCAAGCATACATCGAAATCAACAAAAGAATGGCTTCACGAGAAGAAAATTAAAGTATTGGAATGGCCCACCTAGAGCCCAAACCTAAATTCAGTAGAAAATCTGTGGGGTGACCTGAAGAGGGCTGTGCACAAGAGATGCCCTCACGATCTGACAGATTTGGAGTGCTTTTGCAAGGAAGAGTGGGTAAATATTGCCAAGTCAAGATGTGCCATGTTGATAGACTCCTAGCCAAGAAGACTGAATGCTGTAATTAAATCAAAAAGGTGCTTCAACAAAGTATTAAAAGGTGTGTACACTTATGCAACCAGCTTATTGTACATTTTTTATGTTTTATATTTTTCCCCTAAAAGATTTGTTTTTCAATTGAATTGTACAGGTCATAGGTCACATTAAAGGTGGGAAAAGTTTAAAAATGATTTATTGTGGTCTCATTTTTTTATATCACAAAAACCTGTAATTTTAACAGAGGTGTATAAACTTTTTATATGTGTGTGTGTGTGTGTATATATATATATATATATATATATATATATATTTGGTGGGTCTGGGGCATTTGTCCCCTAAGGGGGGGGGGGGGCTGCTTGATTTGCTTTTCTATTTTTTTTTTTTGTTTTTTTTTTTTTTTTTGTCTTTTAACCAGCCTTTCAGCACTCTGCATTTTGAGGGCCAACATTTCAACAGGGAGCCAAAGAAATCTGTACGGCTCCAAAGTATACAACACAGTACGAAAGGTTTATGATTTTTGCATGAAAGTGTTTGCACAGGTATTTTTATACCTCAGGTAAACATTAAAGGATTTTTCCTCATGTAGGTAGGAAATGTTGCAGAAGTGATGCAGAAGGGAGAGGAAAAAGATCTTTTTTGGGGAATGCAATGAGTCACTGCATTTTAAAAATTCAGTTTAGTGTACTTTGAAAGAAATGTTTGGGGAACAAATAGAAGCAACTAAGGAGATTATTCTTTTGAGCTAGGATATTTATACCTGAACTGGCTAAGCTTAGTAAGGCCTAACTATATATAGAGAGCATTCCTGCATTACCAGGCTATAATTCATACCACACCTTTCGGCCACCTAACCTGGACCGAAACACTAAAGGGGGAGACATGTCCATATTCATTACAGATATCCACACCTCCAGGCTAGTTGCTCAGCATAATGCATCCGAGATTATCCAAGTGCAACTAACTCTGGGCAAGACCGCAATCCAAATTGTAGCTTGCTACAGATCCCCCGCCATGCCTCAGGATTCCCACTCCTCATTTCTTGATACACTGAAAAATATTAGGGTACAACCCAACACCCTAACAATGGGTGAGTTCAACTACCCCACCATTAACTGGGAAAACTACTCATGTACCAACTCTTTTGCTCAACATTTTCTGGAATTCATATATTCCAATGCCTTGGATCAACTTATCCACAGCCCCACCAGGGGCAGCAATATCCTAGATCTGCTCATTACCAACATGGGCGACTGGTGTTCCACACCAGAGGACAATACCTTGTTGGTCAGATCCGACCACAAGCTAATCACCCTAGACATATACATCCCGCCCCCAACCCCCATTAAGGAAACCACCGTAAAAATTTCTCCAAAGCCAACTTCACATTTCTTAAGACAGAAGTGGCAAACTTTACGATACCCATACAGATGGATAATAGAGGTATGGCTGCTGTGTCCTACACAAATACACTTTATAAGCACTTACACAAGTGCATGGATCGTGCTATCCCTAACAGAACCAAGATGCTATCCTCCGAAAAAAGGAAGCCAATCTGGTGGTCCCCTGCCATAAACAATCTCTACAACAGAAGAAAGAAACTGCTGCAAAAGAGAGTAAAATCCCATGATTGCAGGAACTCCCTGGTCAGCCTCAGTAAGAAGCTGAGATTCCTCATAAAATCCTCCAAAGCTAGCTACGAAAACAAAACCACCACTGTTTCTAAATACAACCACAAAGCATTCTACAGCTATGTCAAGAATCTCAATAGCAACATTCAGATCTGCTCTGAGTTACAGCACAATGGCCCTAAATATACAGAACCAACTGATATTGCCAACATCCTGGCAGATAGGTTCAGTGCTAACTTTACCCCTCTCATCCCCTAAAGGGCCCATCTCTATACCGGAAGAATGCAAAGATCCTGAATTCACAGGTGTACAAGTAAAAAACACACTCTCCAAAGCCAAGAACACAGCATCCATGAGACCTGACAACATCCCAGGCTTCATTCTACACTAACTACAGAACGAACTGGCATCCCACCTAAGTACCATGTTCAATCATAGCCTCACCACAGGCTTTGTGCCCACTGAATGGCACACAGCAAAGGTTATCCCACTCCAAAAAGGGGGATCCACCAAGGACCCTGGGAACTACCGCCCCATTAGCCTAACGAGCCTGGTCTGTAAGGCCATGGAACGTATCATCATGGAACTTATAAACAAAGACATTGGTAATCTCCAAACTCTGGACCCCACCCAGATCGGGTTTGTAAAAGGCAGATCATGTCTCCTAAATTTGACAGACTTCTTTGAAGCCATCACCAAAGCCGTATATGAGGGTAAGGTGGTTCACACAGCCTAACTAGATCTTGCCAAGGCTTTCGACACCATCCCCCACTCTGGAATTATAGATAAACTCACTAAACTAGGTATAAATCCCTATGTCAAGTAATCGGAAGCCAAAAAGAATAGACCAACCACCTTGTGAACCACGATTTATTCCAATATGTTGAGCGCTATCTTCTCCACTAAAGGGACTTCCTTAGAAAAATGTAAAACAAACACCCAACTCTTTTTATACTCCACCCTAATTAAATAATTAAGTCACTAATTATTAAAACCATCAAAGAAATACATCAAATAATACATTTAAAACAGACAAAACACGTTCACAAATTGTAATTAAAAACTTAAACATGGAAACTTCATTCTTTTTATATATAATATATTTATAAATATATATAATGTTGGGTTACCAACATAATTTATATGTCCCTCATATACCCCAAAACATTACGCAACTTTAAAATACTAGAAATAGTGACCCTTTTCATTTATTCCAGGGTAATGGGAAGCATTTAAAAACACTTGCCATTTTAATTCCATAATATCTATATGCACATCTAATATTCTTCCCTGCACATCTTTTTGCAGCTGTTGCACCAGCATAAATTTAAACTTATGACCTGCATTTGTATGTATATGTCTGTACAATGGACTTGTGATTCTATTATTCCTTATGTCACCTAGATGTTCACCTACCCTCACTTTAAATTTCCTACAGGTTTTCCCAATATAAAATATGGGGCAGTCCTGACATTTAGCCATATATGTCACATTGGTGGAATTACAGTTAAAATGTCCATTTATACATATAGTTCTTCCATTTAACTTAAAATCTTTCCCTGTTTCCAAAATGAATGAACAGTACATACAGCTATTGCACTTGAAATTACCCATGACTCTGTTGACTGTTTCCTTCTCAATCCTCCTTTCTAAAATGTTCTTGAAAGGTCTGTCTTTCCTATATACTATTTTGGGAGTTCTGCCCACCTTCTGTGCAATATTCTCATCAAACTGTAATATCTTCCAATTTCTTTGAATAATATCACTTATAATACTGGCTTCACTGTTGTATGTTATTGTTGATCTCGTACATATATTGGTATTGTCTGTGTGGCCCACCACTGAAACTGCTCCCCCTGAATAAACATTGTTTGCATAATCCAAAATGGGCTTATACATTCCCATATACCACTTATTTATACCCTCTTTGGATATAGCTGACAACATGTTGTTCGGGTAACCCCTCTACCTAAACATCTGCAAAATGAAATCCACCTTACATAGAAAATCTTCATATTGGTTGACCATTCTGGCTGCCCGCACCAATTGACCCTTGACTACAGATTTCTTTTGATGGTATGAGTGCCAGCTGGTACAATCCAAATATGAACTGGAAAAGGTAGATTTTCTGTAGATATTAGTGATAAACTTTTTGTTGCTTGTGTCAGTGCGTAGGTTAATGTCCAGATAGGTGATTTTTACGTTATTGTGCTCATAAGTGAATTTTAAAAATTCAACTGACTTATTTATACATTCTAAAAGTTCTATTAATCTTTGCTCAGTTCCTCTGCAAATAAGGAACAGGTAATCCAGGAATCTGGTATAATGCACTATGTCAGTTTCATAAGAACTTTTCATTAGGAATTCCTGTTCACAAAATGACATGACCAGATTCGCAAAAATGGGGGCACATGCTGCCCACATTGCTACATCCTTCATCTGTCTATAACACTGGCCCTCGAAAAAAATATTAGTCTTTAAAATTACCTCTATCAATGTGATGAACTTATTAATCTGATCTTGATCAAAAATGTGTCTCTTATTCAATTGCTATTCAACCTATGACAATCCTATTTCATGAGGTATAACCGAAAAAAGATTGGTTATATCCACAGTCACCAAACTTAAATCAGGGGAAACATCAATGGCTTTTAACTTTTCCAAAAACTGCCATGAATCTTTACTAACATAAGTAAATTTCTCCAAACTTCTTTGCAATTTGTTATCTAGATATTTACTGATAAAGCAAGTTTTGGATCTTTTTCCGTCCACAATAGGCCTGAATTTAGGATTTTTCAGGTCTTTGTGGATTTCCGGAATACCAAATATTTTAGGCACCATGGGATGTTCATTTAACATGTAAAAATATTCAGATTCATTAATTTGTCCTTGGAACAACATGTCACTTAACAATAAATCTATTTTGTGGCGAGCAACTTTGACTTCATTTAGGGAACTCTCTTCATAAGTACCATCCAACAATAGGGCATTCATCCCAGTGCACAGAACTGGTAATGCAAGTAGCCTGCTTTGAAGTGGAAGTATCTTCTGCAAGATTCCCTGATTGGGATTTGCAGGTAAGCCTCTTTTAAGTCTAGAGTTACCAACCAGGCATCTTTGCCTAGCATAGGTAGTAACTGTTCAAGAGTCAGCATCTTGAATTTTTGAATGTCCACAAATGTATTTAGAATGGATAAGTCCAGAATTGGATGCCATGATTTGTCTTTTCTGGATACCAGGAAAAGTCTTGAATAGAAACATTGTCTCTTTTCCTCTTCTGGTACTGGTTGAATAGACCCCATATTCATGAGGGACAGAACTTGTTTCTGGGCCTCTGCCCATTGATTTGGAGGCAGATCTGGCCATCCGTTTGGGATTGGCAACGTGTGGAAATGAAATCTGTATCCCTGGGATACTATATTTAAAACGCATTTGTCCTGGGTAATCAGTTGCCAGTTTCGTGCATGAAGTGACAGCTTTCCCCCCAAAGGGGCGGCCAAAAGTTGAGTGATTGGTGATTGTAGAGGAAAAGTCACTGAGATTGTTTACCATAGGGAGGTGCATTGTTGCTTCCAGGTTTGGAGGCACCCCATTGTTTTGTTCTAAAAGTTCTTTGTGACTGAAACCTGGAGCCTTTGGAATGTCTGGATTTGACTTGAGAGGCTCTCAAGGGAACTGAAAAGGACCAGTTCTTAGTAGGCCAGTGCCTACTAAATCTGGGTGGCTGCCCTTGTAAGAAATCTTTCACATGTTGCATAGATTTAGCTTTATTTTCCATCTTTTTTAAAACTTCTTCAGCCTTATTATCAAAGAGACTGTCCTGTTGTAAAGGAGCATCCAACAATTTTGCTTTAACATGGTCAGGCAGATTTTGCTCTTTGAGCCAAGCATGCCTTCTTAGCACAGATCCAGTTACAGCAGCCCTGCAAGAGGCCTCAAAAGAATCAAAACCAAATTGCAAAGTATGTTTTCCTAACTTGTTCAGCTGAATGTAATAAATCCTGCAACTCTTTATTTTCCACACAGTCAGAGATCAACATAATTTTCTGTTTAAATAGACTCATGACATGCGGTTGATATTTAAGCATATGAAATTGACAGTTTAAAGCCAAGGTTGCAGATGTGTAGTAAACCTTCTTACCCCATCTATCCAGCACCCTGGAATCTCTGTCAGAAGGGGTAGGACTTTTAGCAGTAGAGGCCTTAATGCCCTTGGGACCCTGAGAAATTGTTTCAGGATCAGCAGTAGGGTTTTTGAAAAGGAATTTGTGGGAGTCAGGAACCCTGTAGTATCTGTCTGGCTTACTAGGAGTCGGAGGCAGATAATCAGAGGTCATACTGGATTCTGAAAAAACATCATCAACAATGTCTAGAACAGGAGGTATAGCCAAAGGACTATGCTGAGGAAGAAGAAGAAAATCCCTAAGTCTCTTTTTAGATTCAGAGAAATCCTGACTTTCCCAGTGGAAGTGTTCCCTTAACGTATGTAAGGTTTCTCCAAAAGAGAAACCCTCACGGGAGAAGCAGCAGGGATGGAATCTTCTGCATCAGAGTCCTCATAAGTAGGTATAGATAAATCCTGTTCAGAAGAAGAATCAGAAGAAACAGAAACCTGATCTGAAGATTCATAGTCAGTGCCTTGCCTAGGCCTCTTAGCAGGAGGGGGATGGCTACCTCTGATCAAGATAATTAAATCTTCAGCCATTTTGATCATTTGTTTTTAGGCATTGGGGCCTGTACACGTGGCCCAAGCATCGGATTTTTAGACACAGAAGTAGATTTTGGCCTTAGTTTTGAAGATGGCGTCAGTGTAATATACAAATCTTTAGGCCTGAAAACACCCTCAGAAGCCGGTACCTGCACAGCGGCTCTGGACCCATCTAAGGTAGAGACATCCTCGGGTTCAATACTTAAAGCATCTCGCAGCATACCGGACTCCGAATGGGTCTCAGTAGAGGCCTGCAAATCAAAAGTAGTGGGTATTAGGGGCTGCGAAAATGCCTCACTGAGTACCGGCGAACTGGTGACTGGCTTAGGAGAGGCGTCGTCGTCGGTTTTGGACCTCGACGGTCTGTCTCTGTCTTTTTCTTTGTGTTTTTTAGGTATTCCAGTAGTCGGATTGCTAACCGACGACATTTCTGGATAGTTAAATCTTGAGACAAAATATTTAGAAGCAAAAATATACTGACGTTTAATCATGCTTTGATTAAATTTAGCACAAAACCGACAGCAAGGCACGTTGTGGTCAGGGCCTAGGCAAGGAATACAGTACAAATGAAAATCCTTATGAGGTATTTGCTTCCCACACGTAATGCAATTATTACTTTTTACTGACATCAGTAAGGAGCAAGAAAAAGTTTCCCCAACGGGGTACTTAGCTTTTAGTTTTAGACTTCGGTTCCGAAACTCAAAAACGAAAATTTCAGGAGTCGGCCGATCGGCACTTGTGAACTGCTTCTGCTTCAGGCACCGCACGGCAATTAAAGCTGATGTAATGGTGTCGGCTGCATGTTTTATACCCCTGAAGACCTGACGTCATGGAAAAAGGGACAGCAACCGACGCAGGACCCAAGACTTTGTTAATCAGGCCGACTGAGGGCTACCTGCCAGCAGATTACCCCCAAATGTAATGACTGCAACAGTGAAACATGAAGAACATCTGCCCTCTCTCTCTTCTCTGTGTAAGGATTCAGGCAGTGTGCAAGCACCAAAGAATTCCAATGTTGCAGATGTACTGTATACAATTCTTTTATAGTATATACACAAGCAAGTTATGCCTATATGGTGTTCATAGGTAAGTACTAGGCTAGCTACCCTTGCTAGTCATTTTAAGCCTAGCCAACTTCCCTTTTTGTGCTGAAAAACAACCTATCCCATTTGGTTATAGATTGGCCTTACCCATCCCATGGTCAATAATTATATATTGCCCCTAATAAGAGTGACTAGGATCATGCCATAGAAAATTTGAGGGGACCAATGCCTGAATAAAGCATTTAGAAGCTCCTCTGTCCATTAGTATTGACAGGGGGCAGTCTTGGGTAAATTTTCTGTTTCCCATCCATAGATCAAAGTTGCGCCTGAAAATTAACAGGGATGACCTTTGTTTTATGTGGCTGGGGAGGCTGTTCCACAGCAACGGTAACCTCTGCAAAATATACGTTTCCCACCAAACCTTTATGTTGATTTTGCAAAAGAAGTTTTAATCCTTAGACCAATTACTTCTGATGTCATCTGCCTTGATGATGTGCAGTAAATCCATCAGTAATGGGTCACTGGATGCCTTGTATGCCAGATACAGGTCACCTCTTAGCAGTCTGTAGGATACCAATTATAGTGATAGAACTTTAAGTCGGTCCACGCAAGACATGTTGTTTAGGCCTTGTATACTTTCAGTAAGGTATCTCCATGTGCATTCCAGTTGCTGCATGTGTCTTGACAGATTAAAGCCAAAGACATCATTATATTCAATTACTGGCCTAATGAGGGCTGAATAAAGGGGGACAATGACATCCCTAGATCTGGACATAATCCCTTTGTTTATAAGTTGTGCAATATAGAAGGGTTTTCTTACACAATAGACACGTTAGTCAAAAGTTAGTTCACTGCCCATGTAAGTTTCTGAATCTCAGTCTGGGTCAACCCTTAGGTGAGTACTGTCAATGAGGTAGTTCCCTAGGGTAAATGACTCCCAAATGATACAATAATGCATTTTTTTGCATTTAGTTTCAGACCATGATTTTAACACCAGTTATTTACTCAAGACAAACCTTCTTGCAGGATGGCCAAGTCATTTGGGAATTCAAGGACTGCTTCTAACTTACAGTCACCTGCAAACATAGTCAGCCAGAGCCCTTTGGTAATGGCTTTTACTTCAGAAAAGCAGATGCCAAACAGGAGATGTCTCAGTGCAGAACTCTGGGGGACACCACTGATGGCTGGCCTCTTTGTGGAGAAAACTTCCCATATTTTGATTTTTTGTTTCCTATCTGTGAGCCATTTGGCAACCCAGTGAGTGGCACAGGGGTTTATTACCAGTTTACTTAGCTTTTCTACTATGATGAGTGGGGAACTGTGTCAAAAGCTTTGGCCTGGTTGAGATAGGCGGTGTGTATCATTTTGCCTTTATCCATTTCTTTGGTGACCTTTTCAAAAAATCCACCAGGCTGAGTAAGCATGGCCTTCCCTTGAAGAATCTAAACTGAGATGTGTCCGTGGTTTGGAGATTCCCTATGTCCCGATTGATTAATTACATAAGTCTTTCCTATGCTTTGCATACGAAGCTGGTCAGACTTATGGATCTGTGGTAGGTCCTCCCTTATGCAGTGAAATGCTTGTAGCTGTTCTCCATTCACCTAATATAAAATCTGCATGAAGGCTGAGATTGAACAATGTTATTAGGGGTGTGGCTAAATTGTGCTTTATGCAATTTAAAATGCATCCAGGGGATACTATCAGGACCATCGATGCAGTATTTTTAGCTTTCGACAGCTCTTTTAGGGCTTGGTCCTGTGAGACAGTTTTAGGTATATCTTGAGGGGCAGACAGAGGGGAGAGAGGGATAATGTTACAGCTAAATTTATTGGCCAGTAGGTTTGCTATATATTCAGTCTCAGTGTAGGTAACATTGTTCACAATCAGCTCACTGCATTGCTGCTCTATTCTTTTGAGATTACAAATATAACTAAAAAATGCCTTGTGATTGTCTTTGGCTTGCGTAAGTTTTTTAGCCTCAAACTTGGCTTTGGGGGATTTTATTAACCTCCTGAGTTATTTATTTCAGTCACAAGGGTTCTAACATTCTGGGAATTACTCTTCCAAATTTTGGTCAAAGGTCTTTTCCTTTTATTATAAAGCTTGTTGATATTACGGTAATACCATGTGGATTTGTTTCTGGGGTTTGCCGTGCACTTGTTCTTACAGAGTACAGCTATAACATATGATGACAAAAGTCATGCCCCTCGAGGATGGCAATGCCCAAATGAATGAAAGAATGTGGCAACATCACCCTCAGAAAAGTTCTGACAACAGTTAGATGACTGACCAATAGAAAGCTAAAACAGATGAAAAATTAACCATAATGGGAATACTTTAATCATGAAATGAACAAATAAACAAGCTAGGCTAAAATACTGAGACTTGTGAAAGTAGTAACGTGAACAATTACCTGCCACTCCGTTTCTAATTCTACCAGTATAAGTCATTCCTTTAGCTGGTTTCCAAGCTGCTATTTTAATCTTGGAAAACTCATGTAATACCTCATATATCTGGCAACTGACCATTCTTCAGGAAACATGCATTCATTTTTCAATTACACAAACTATGATGAAGTGTGGTGCTCTTTTGCTGATTAGAGAGATCCCAACAGGAGGAGGGAAAACAGATCTGTAAAGTCAAGATGGGAAGACAGGAGAGGACTTCTAGTACCTGAAACCTAGTGTTTTGTTGCCAATGTGCCTGCAGCAAACTTTCCAATGAAGCAGTAAGTGACCTACAACCTGTCAATAATGCTTATAAACTTGATAAAAATAAGCAGTTCATAGGACAAGCTTATTTTAGCACTGCAACCCCTGTGTAGACCAGATGATCACGTGGGACTGATGGCTGGGGAGGGGGGTTGGGGTGGTAGCTGTGTGGTGTTAAGTCACTTATGAAAGTAAGTGACAAAGCCCTCACCAATCATTCCCATTGCATGAAGAACCTTCAGTCACAGTGGGACATGCAAGTGTATGTAGGGAAGGGGCAATTCAAAAAAAAAAAAACATTCATTCCTGATGACTACCTAAATAACAACCCATCCCAGCACACCTTCATCAGCCAGTGATGGAGGCAATGAATGAACTAATTACTTGGGATATGGCTGATAATCAGCAGGGACTGGGGCTAATTAAAAATAGAATGGAAAGAATTAAACCCAGAAACACAGGAAGTTCATTAGCAGCACATAACTTTAACTCTATACTAAACTGCTAGAAATCTTGTACTGTATCCAAAAATCACTCTGGTGTATATTATAGCCATTAAGAACAATGAGCTAATGCTGCTGGCCAATGCAAATATGGTAAGGCTAATCCATATCTAAACAGAGGACTAGGACAGCCTTATCTTATATAAAGAGAATAGATTTTATAAACTCATTAGAAGTGTGCTCAGATTTGGTCACTAGTACTAGTCATTATTATAATGAAAACCTAAGACATACTTATGTATGTGGCTTCTTAGTCTCCTTTATTACTGTAATACATGTCCAGATAAAATGGTCATGTCTGCTTTCAAGGTGCTGCTCTCAGGGACTTTAATAACAGGGTGCATTACTCTGCTCTACTGTCAAATTAGCAGATCTTGTCTCATATGCCAGCTCCCATGATGGTTCATATATCATCTGCAATACCAGCAATCTCCAATGTCTTCTCTGTCAGGTTACGGCTCCTAAATCATGTAAAATCCCAGCATGTATGCCTAGGAGAAGACTTATGAATTAGTGGAGTCAGTGGAATGGAATACATTAAGCCCTGATCCACTGACAGAAAATGCATCAGCATTCAATGTCTTTGTTTGTAAGATACTCAAACAAAACTCTGGAATCTGCTCATTTCATAGAAGGCAAACAGCTCTATTACTATACAGCCCCACTACTGTATTAAGGATCTGAACATTTCAGTGTATGGCAACAACTCAACATTTATTACAGTGTTTTATCATAAAGCACTTTACAAATGGTACCCACTTAAAGGGTATGCAGAGTTTTCTGCTTAGAGAATTCATTATTAGATTTAACGGATGGGGGAGAACTATTGTATTTATTTTATGAACAGTCCCAAGTGCTGTTAGTAGTCTGAAAGGCAGGTATATGAACTGAAAGTTCTGGTCCCCCCACTTTAAGCCTAAAAAATTTCTTTCTGAGGGGTAAAAGAGATATGTGAGCACTCGCATCTTCGATGCACACTATCATGCAGATAGCTTTCTAGAACAGTGGCAATACATAAGTGAGAGGCATAATTTTGAACAGCTAGAAACATTCTGAAGATCAAAGGCATGTTTGTCCCACTTTTTTGAACAAAAGAATCCTAAATAGAAGCTTTTCACATGCATGCAATATAGACCTACCTTTCCTTGTACAATAGCTTCTAGCCTGATCTCAGAGAAAAAAAAATAGAGAACTCTTAGTCTCGGGGATGCTGTGTATATAAGAAATGCTTAAGAAACTCTACTGCACACTCAGATGAAACGCACGCAAAATCACACTTCTCAAGTACCACAGAAAGACAAAAAATGACAATGATCAGAGAAAATGGAGAATTTCTGGATTAAATGTGTCATGTTTTAAATGAAAAGGGCTAACAATGTTAAGAAGAACTTGTAATATGGCATAGTATCTCACTTCTTTTGGGAATAAAATAGTTTCCTCTTGGATAAGGAAACAGAAGCAGGTGCTTGGTTTTGCCGATCCTTTTTTATCTTTTGACAATTCCTTCAAAAGTTTTTTAAGGTGGGATACTCCTTAAAGAAACAACTAGATGATTGCTTACAATATTATTCAGACTATACTTTGTTCTTCTTCCCTTTTCTCTCTCTGTATTTAATGATAACATAAAATACTCCCAAAAAATGGTCTCAGTATTTGTTGAAACATTCATAAAGGTTGCTTTCACATCCTTAGGGTACAGCCTAAGGCTTCAATCAAGCATGACTGCTTACAATGCCTGGTGTTGCTGGTACGATGTCTCAGCAGTAACACAGCTCTACTTGGCCATACAGCCACTCCACCTTCAAGTAGTGTTGGTCACTTTCGCAAATCTTTCTCCGATTTCTTTGACAAACTTCAGATGAGCTAGAATTGCTCCCACATACAACATCATATGAGCCTAACAGCTGAATACTTAAATTGAAATGTAGAGAAGGAATACACCTGCTTACCATATGCGAGTCTATTGTCCCTGTTTGACAGCAGGGTCAGTAACACCATGATGCTTTCTGTAGGTTTCACCATTTGAGTATCTGCTTTCAGTGTCCAGAAAATCTCCATGTGAACTTCAGATACTCTATACAGCTTATCTGGATTCCTAGGGCTTGGTTCAACTATCAAGATGCTGCTTAGTGTCATTTTATCCTTCTGCTATGACAATTTAGAAGAAATGACACAAGCCTGTAGATATTCTAGATGTATAAACTCAAGCTATTTTCTCCAAAAGCAGTTACCTTTTCTAACGAAAATATATTTAATTAGACGGATTGTTTGATGAAAAGATGCATCTTCTGTGAGAGATTTAAATGAAAGAGCTGCTATATATATTAGTGCAATATAAACATGTATTAACTACAATCTTTTAATAAACTTCGTCTTCAGCAGTCTTCTACCTCTGTATACATTAAATCAGAAGACAGACACTCTAATGTTTCAAAAGCTTCAAAAACTGACACTTTGTGAAATGTAAGCCTAAGGATAATGTTAATACAGCAGTGGATTTTGAGCGGACATCCATGTTTGATACTCAAGTTTAAACAAGGAATAAAACAGTAACACTCACCACTGATAGCTATGGTGGGACCTTTGTGATATCCTTTGATTCAGAACTATAGACAAAGAAGCTGATAAAGGTTCCTCACACCTTTGATATTCAAGGTAACGCTTAACATGAGTATTTCTCCCTTTCTATACTTCATCAATTTATGATTCTCATTTTTCTTTTTTTTTGAAAATACTTCTTTCCATGTTCATTTGGGGTCTTTCACCTTTATTCTCAGCATTTTGACCCGCTCTAAAAGAGGTGATTTCCTTAAGGGAAGAATACTACATCTCTTAAGCCTCAGCTCCTGGACATACTTCAGGTACGACCTTTAGTTTCCCCTTTATAAGATGAGCATCTAAAGCCTTAAGCCTTCTGTTTACTGTACAAGGACAAATGCATGTTATACTGATACTTCGATTGTCAGTGCCTACAGCAAAGGAACTGGTGCTTCTAGGGGAAATTTGTACTGACAGAGTGGACCAAAACACATAAGATGCAAAAACAGCATGCAAAATTCATGAAGTGATGGCTCCTTCAATATTCAGAGAAACACCTGCTTGGCTGAAGAAATGTGGATATGTAGATAAGCATTCAGCATATCAGACAAAATTAATCTCCTCAATTTAAAAGATGCAAACAAAAATGAAAGTTATGTACTTGCATGACACTGCATGGTACTCCAAATTTTTCCAGACTACTGCACCCAGTCTTCCATCTCATTCACTGCACTAGCTTTCTTCTCCAGAGCTCACACAACAGTAAGGCAAAGAAAAGTCAAAGAAATAAGAACACATCACCAAGGTGGCAGATAACAGGAAGGGTCACTGCTGAGGGTGCCCCCTCCTACAGGTTTACAATTACAAGCATATAATGTTGATATGTGATGGTGGGGTGACTACCCTCAGTTATGTCCAGGACAGTGCACTTAGTTTTTCTTGATAAGAGGTCCTATGCTAAATGCCCCATAACACTGTGGTTTCAAAGGAGCTTCTGGATCTGGAAGTCAATTCCAATTTACAATGCTAGGCAAAGGTGTTCAAGGATGACCAGGGAGTTGAAAAGCAGATATAATACCAAGAAAGATTCCCAAAGAAGACTGACAAGGAGGCCAAGGCCCTTGTAGAACTGGGCCTTAGGCAGCTCACACAACTGTCTATTATGACAGATATAGCAAAACTGGATTCAGAAAGAGAAGGGGGGATAGACAGAGAGACATACAGATAGAGTTACCCTGGGGACTCTCCTCACCCTAAGAAATGGGTCTACAAGAAACAAAAAACTATAAATGTGACCCGATGAATTTAGTCCTGTCTAAATAACCTCAAATTACCAATAGCATCTAGGCATTGTGAGACATACTCCCCAGGGTTAGCAGAGTTCAGGAAAAAAGGAAAGAGAACTGAATGGCCTAAATGCAGTAAAACTCCATGGCCACCTTCTGCCTGAAGGAAGGAAGAGTAGTCTGAAGAGAAATACACTCTTTGGGAACAAGGCAGAAAGGTTCAAAGGAAAGTGCATGAATCTCAGAAATCCTCCTGGCAGATGCAAAGTCTACTAATAACAGAGTCTTCCAGTTACAGACTTAAGCTCTGTTGAAGTATTTTGTTTGAAAATAGCCTGAATTAGCTTTTCCAAAACAAAACAGCACCAAGGTGGAAAAGGCTCATGCAACCCAAGGCCTCAAAAGGAAGTTTTTAGACAAAGTCAAAGAAGCTAAAGAGGAGTTATACAAGTGGGAGTCAACTGGATTTTAATAGAGGAAAAGTTTAGACTCTAACTGGAAATGTCAGCAATTCCATCAACCATGTCTAGGATTGGAGCAGAAAATGGATTTTATTGCATTAGAATCCACCCAAAGTGAAAAGCAGGCCTATTTGTACTTGTATGTTTCTAAATAATAGGCTTCTGGAAAAAAGAAATAGAAGAAAAAGCACTGTACAAAAGAAAAGGATCATAAGCAGCTACTGGAAAAGGAGAAATCAGGCATCAAGACTTGGGGAGTGACGGCCTGGGTGAAATTTGTAGAAGGGTGGAACAACATGGTTTTGGTTGTTCTCAGAAAAAAATAACTTCCACAAGAGATAAAGCAACAGAAGAGAGAACTTGGTCTGACAGGGCCAATAAGGTATTACAAAGACATTCCCATAACTGAGAAACCCTGCCTATTAGATGAATTGTGCCATAAAAGGAAATGGAGAAAAGTATAGTGGAGCTCTCTGGGCCACAGATGGGCGAGAATATCTCCCTCAGAGTTTTTCCTAGTGATAGGATGAAAGAAAAGAAATTCCTGCACTTGACACTGCTCATGGATGCAAAGAGGATACAGAAAGGCTCTACCCAGTTTTGGAAGAACGACCTCATCACTAAAGAATTGTGGGGTCACTTGTGTTACATGAACTCTCACTAAAAAGAGGCTGGTAGTCATAGCTCATTCCCAAACTTTAACAGCCTCCTGGCATAACAAGTAAGCCCACTCACCTATTCGCTGATTTTACCATAAGTCTGACATATTGTCTACCTTTATGAAGAGATCCCTGGAGGTAGAGTCAGAAAGGCATGAAGGGCAGAAGAACTGCTCTTACTACCAGTAAGATGAAGTGAAAAGTACAGTTGTATAAGTAAACTTCCCATAACAGTAGATGTTGAATGATCAGTGCTGCAGTAGCCTTAGGTATATGGGTCATATCCTGTAAAGTATATAATGGCCAGACAGCTTCCAAAGCTTCAGGGCACCTTCCACGTGCTCAAACCATTAGGCATCTTGAGCTGAGTTGCCTAAAAAATAAGAAGTTATGTACTCACCATACCGTTCCAACTGAGTAGGTAGCTTCATTTGTCTGCAACCTGTGGGTCTTGGATCCGATATCGGATCCGAGCCGGCAACTTGTTTCAAGCTAATGGATCCGAGCTCCTAGCTCCTCCCCTCACCCATAATCCCCTGCCAACCCTCCATGACCTCAGATAGAGTTTGCCCCTCAATATGTACCCAAAAAGGGTATCCAACTAAGATAGATCAGAAGAAGGCCAGGGGGAAGGAGGGGGGGGATGGTTGTAGACAAATTAAGCTACCTACTCAGATGGAACGTTATGGTGAGTACATAACTTCTTAATCTGAAGTAGGGACTTCATTTGTCAGCAACATGTGGGACAGAGTCCCCAGCTACCTGAACCTTGGGTGGCCATCATGGAAGGATATTGCGAAGCACCGCAGAGCCAAAGGATGCTCTCCCTCTAGAAATCACGTCCAGTTTGTAGTGGTTAATAAAGGTATGAGATGAGGCCCAAGTGGCTGCTGAACAAATATCATCCAATGGGACTCTAGACTTGAAGGCCGCAGAAGTAGAGATGGAACGAGTGGAATGTGCGCAAACTCCTTCAGGTGCGGGTCTCCCACAGGCTTGGTATGCTAATAGGATACATTGTGAAATCCAGCGTGATAGAGATACTTTTGATATTGCTTTCCCCAAATTAAATTTGGCAAAGGAAACGAACAGCTGGTCGGATTGTCTATGACCAGCCGTTCTATGAGTATAAAAACATAGCTGCCTATGAACATCTAATGAGTGCAGCTTGTACTCTCCTTTATTCTGATATTTAGGAAAGAAAACCGGTAAATTTATGGATTGATTTATATTGGTTTCTGATGCTATTTTGGGAAGGAAAGAGGGATTGATCCTGAGGTACACTCTGTCCGGGTGAAAGATCAAATAAGGAGGCTTCACAGAAAGAGCTTGAAGCTCCAAAACTCTTTTCACAGAAGTGATGGCTACAAGGAATGCTGTTTTCCAGGACAAGAATTTGAGATCTACTGAAGCAGCAGGTTCAAAAGGTGGAGCAGTCAAGGCTTGAAGAACTAGTGAAAGATCCCACAGTGGTACGGCTTCTTTTATAGGGGGTCTAAGTAAAAAGGTGCCCTTGAGAAAGGTTTTACACAACCTGGCCGACATCAAAGGCCCTGTATCATGTCCCACATGGTAATGTGAGATGGCCGCCAATTGCACTTTGACAGTTGAGCAACTAGCGCCTTCCTGAAAAAGTTTGGTTAGGAAGTCTAATATGGACGGAAGAGGAGCCGTAAAGGGATCTAGATTATGATGCTCCGCCCAGATGGAGAAACGTTTCCATTTATTGCAGTACACTTTCCTCGTGGAGGGCTTATGCGCTGCCACAAGGATGGCTTTGACTGGTGAAGAGATACCGGGAGTCCTAACTAAAAGTGGAACTGGAGCAACCAAGCTGTCAGGTTCAGATTGTCCAGATTTGGGGTCGGTAAGTCCGACGGATGGGAGATTAGATCCGGACTGGGATCCAGAATCCAAGGAGGATTCACTAGGTGAGACCACAGGTAAGGGAACCAAATTTGCCGAGGCCAGAATGGGGCAATTAGGATCATCCTGCTCCCCAACCGCGAGGCTTTCTGTAAGAGTTGTAGCATCAGGGGTAAAGGAGGATAGGCATAAAGTAGACCGGGTGGCCAAGCATGCACCAGAGCGTCTCTTGGAGTTTCCCCTGGAGGGGGAATCAGAGCGAAGAAATTGCCGCATTTGGTGTTTGAGGGAGAGGCAAAAAGATCGCAGCCGGGTTGCCCCCATATTGCGAATATCTGCTTCGCTACTAGTGGGTTGAGAGACCACTCATACGGGGTAAGAAGGGTGCAACTGAGTTTGTCCGCTAGGATGTTGGTCCGCCCCAGAATGTGCATTGCAATCAGAAAGCGGTTGGTGGAGATCACCCATTCCCACACTCTCATGGCTTCGCGGCATAGAGGGTAAGATCTGGTTCCCCCCTGTTTGTTGATGTACCAGACAACCGACATGTTGTCCGACTGAATTGCAATCGTTCCTACGGGGAGGAGATTCTAAAGTGCTTGCAACGCATACAGCACCGCTCTCATCTCCAGAACGTTGATATGCAGAGAGGTCTCTGTATCGTTCCACATGCCTTGGACCGTCCTGCCTGAATAATGCCCCCTCCGAGGCGGGAGGTTCCCTGGTCACTGTGGCGAGAGGGGGAGAGGTGCAGAAGGGTCGGCCCGTATGGAGGTCCGAAGCACGGAGCCACCATAATAGAGCCCTCCTGCAAGCCTTGCTGATAGCAATGGGGTGATGAAGAGGAAAAGACAGAAAGGACCATTGTACTAGAAGGGTCTATTGCAGTACCCGCATGTTCAGACGGGCGCATGGAAGGAGCATTATCGCTGCCGCCATGGAGCCCAGTGCCCTCAGGACCAATTCCGCTGGTGGGGTCTCTGATTGGAGGATAGCCCGCACATGGAGTTGCAAATTCCGAAGTCTTTCGGACGTTAGAAAGGCTCGTAGCTCTCTGGTGTCTATTCTGGCTCCTATGAATTCTATGGCTTGTGTCGGGGCCAGAAGGGATTTGTCGGCATTGATGGTGATGCCTAATTGTGGGGCTAGGTGGAGAAAGAAATCTCTGGCTGAGCAAAGTAGATGCCTTGTTGGGACGGTCAGGAGCCAGTCGTCCAGGTACGGAAAGACATGTATTCCCTGGAGTCTCAGGTGGGCCGCAATCACTGCTAATACCTTGGTGAACACCCTGGGAGCTGTGGTAAGGCCAAAGAGAAGGACCCTAAACTGGTAAGTGACTGGCTCCCAGCCAGAAGCGGAGGAACCTCCTGGATCATCTGTCCATTAGAATGTGGTAGTACGCATCCTTGAGGTCTATAGAGCACGTCCAATCGTTCTCCCTTAGAAGGGGGAGAATAGATTGAAGAGTGACCATTCAGAATTTTTCCTTGGTTACCGACAGGTTCAAGTGGGAAAGGTCTAGAATCGGTCTCAAATCCCCCGTCTCTTTTGGCACCAAAAAGAACCTGGAGTAGAACCCTAATCCGAGCTGGTCTTGGGGGACAGGCTGGATGGCTCTTTTTCTTAGCAGCTGCTGAATTTCTGCGGCTGCAGCCTCCCTCTGATCGGGTGGTACATCGGGGAGGCTCTTGAATTTGGGGACATGAAGTAATGGTATTTTGTACCCTCTGGATATAACTCAAAGCACCCAGCGGTCTGTCGTGATGGACTCCCATGCCGCTAGGTGCTCCGAGAAGTGCCCCCCGACTGCCTCCAGAGTGGAGCAGTCGGGCAACCCTTCAGGGCTGCTGCGTGGGCCGTTCAGAGAAAGGTTCTCTGGACCCAAAGTTTCTCGGAGCCCCTCTGCCCCTGGGGCGGCATCCTCCCTGTCCTCCTCTGCCACGGAAGGACTGGTTGTCCGGAGCGGGTTGGGAATGGTGCGATTTCTGGAACCACATCTTCTGACCCTTTTGGTTCTTCAAAAAGGACCGCTGGGGCGCAGAGAAGCGGACTCCGGCAGACAACATCTTTCCGTCCTTCTCGCTCTGGACAAGTGTTTCACGAACTGTTTTGCCAAACAGGGCAGAACCATTGAAAGGGGCATTCGCAAAGGATGCTTTAAAGGGCTCCGCAAAGTCACAATGACGGAGCCAGGCCTGGCGTCTCATGACTAGGCCTGCTCCGCTAGCCCTATATTTGAAATGGATCTCAGAGTGGCCATTCGGGTGGAGTACAATTGTTTGTCCTCCGCCGACATGGACTCAGGGGGGGGAGGCAGCGTATTCTTTGATAAGATCCCGCTGCATCCTGATGACATGTGCCATATAGTTCAGAGACCTTACCGAGAAGGTCGCTGAACTAAAAACTCGCTTCCCTAAGCGGTCCATCGAGCGGGACTCCTTGCTCGGTGGATGGACTGAGGGGCTCTCCTGAACTAGTTCCCTCTTCATGGCTGCCACCATCTACATGGCATTTACGGGGGGACCCTTGCTCCAGTGCGACCGGTCTGGGGGGGGGGGCTTAGTATTCTGTCCGGGCGTTTGGGTATTGGCTCCACGGTGTCCGGATCCTTCCATGCCCTGGTGGTAATAAGGTCCACCAAGGGGTCGGCCGGAGGGGACACCCAAGAGGTAGACAGGCCTGCTTCGAATGCCTCCAGAAACAAGGACTCGTCGGAGGAAGACTTGGGGGCAGACCACCCACCTCTGATCCTCAGCATCTCCATGATGTCTCCAAAGGAGACATCCTCAGGGGGTGATCGTGGGGAGCCTTCCCCTTCATCCAAGTCCGTGTCCTCAGTTAAGGACTCAGGGGAGTCCACGTGCCTCCTCTTGCACTTATGCTTGCGGGGCACTTCCTCGGGGGGGGGGGGCTGTCCGAGGAGGCCTCATCAGCAACATCCTGTTCCAATGGAACCATCTGGGACATTGAAGCAGGCTGTCCCTTTGGCCGGGTGATGGAAGCCTGGCCCAGCAGAGAGGGAGTGCAGGGTGGAGCCGAGACAAGGGCCGGGGGTCCGGATGCTCTCGACAGAGCCCTCTCCACTACATCGAAGGCCGAGGGGGAACCACTCTCTCTGGGCTCTGAGAGTTGGCTCCCACTCGGATCCGATGAAGGGATCGGAACCGGCACCGAGACCATCGGATCCGAAGGACCAGTGCGCTCCGACCTGGACGGAGCCGAAGGCACACTGAATCCCTCGGACCCGAAGCTAGGGCCACGGCTCCGAGAGGTCGGATCCGACAGGCTCGAGGGCAGGGTCGGATCTGAAGTACCAAGTACTGTCGGCGCCGACTCACCCCCGGCTCCAATGCTGCTCGGCTCCGAATGCTCCGAGCCCGGATAGCGGGTCGGAGAAGGAGCAATAGGATGGAAAAAAAAGAAAAGGTAGTGTTACACAAACACACAGGCCCCAAAACACAACAACACACACACACACTCAGTAACGACCAGCGAAGGGAGGGAAAAAACTAATTAAAAGAAAAATATTTTTACACTATAGGGTACCTAACACTTACACACTTTATATTTTTGTAAAAAAGAAGAAAGTTTGACAGAAAAAACACACATAACTGACGATTACTAGTCGAGCTAAAAGGAATCCAGCTATCCACAAGTGCGGCAAACTAGATCTGAGATCATGGAGGGTTGGCAGGGGATTATGGGTGAGGGGAGGAGCTAGGAGCTCGGATCCATTAGCTTGAAACAAGTTGCCGGCTCGGATCCGATATCGGATCCAAGACCCACAGGTTGCTGACAAATGAAGTCCCTACATCAGATCAAAGTTTTAAGCGCAAAGCCCTTCAAAGCTTTCATTCCAACTGATTGATGGATGCTGAGCCCCAGAGACCAGAGACCACACAGCTAGGAGTGAAAATATATACATATGTACACACCCTGGCAAAATGACATGCTCAAAAACATAGTGAGGGAACGACTACTGCCGCAGTAATCGTTCAAACATCGACTGCTACGGTAAATTTATGTACACAACAGTACTATGTTCATCATATCATATGGATCACTGCTGTGGTAGTCTTAGCTATATGAGTAGATTATCCAGCCTAACTACATTTGGAAGTGGAAGGAAAAGGATCCAGGCAGGAGCCCCTGGAGAATGGTCCTAGAAAAGCCTGATCCACATCAAGGAAGGAATGAATCCTGTAGCATTTTTGTGAATGAATATACAGAAGACCAAGTTGCTGCTTCTAGAATCCAACCCTTTCCAAAATGTCATAGATAAAACCATGTCCCTGGCAGACAGAGCCTTGACCCTGCCTGGAATAATTTTGTTGTGCTGATAATAAAAAAAAGCCTGATACAACCATATGGAAATAGTCTGTTCAGACACATGTTGTCACTTCCTCTTACCTTCAAAGAAATGAACAACTGATATGAATATCTGAAAGATTTTTTTTCTGTCTGTGGTATGGAGTCTCCTTTCTCCCTCACTTTTTGGGGTTCAGGAAAGAAAACACGGACATGGAGTGTTTTGTACTTAAAGTAAACTTAGATACCACTTTAGGCATATAGGAAGGATTAATTTTCAAAGAAACACTATCACTGTGGAAAATGAGACACGGTTCACTTACCACAGGAGCTTGCAGCTCAGATACTCTTCTAGCAGAGCCCAGAATAATCAGTAAAACGGTTTTCCATGTTAAGAACCTCAAGTCAGCCTGATGAGCTGGTTTAAATGGTGCAAGCGTTAGCTTCTCTACCACAAAATTAAGATTCTAAAACCAGAGAACTAGCCCTGAATGGGTGCTGGTTATGTTGTTGGCATCAACTAGAAGACCTTTTCCATTTGTTAATATATGATTTTCTAGTAGCAGGCTTTCTTGCCTCCCTTAGCACCTGTTGCAACTCCTCAGTAAATAGGTGCCTAAAGGGAACCGAGACCCTATCATCCAGGCACTCAAATGAAGTTGACTGGGGTCAGGGTGTATCAAGCACCCGAACTTGTGTGAGTAGATCCAGTCTGTGAGGATACTTGTGGTAACAACCCTTGCTTATTTCCAAAAGGAGGAAGAACGACTGTTGTCAAGGCCAGAAGAGAGTCACCATAATGATCCTGAGGGATTCCTTCTTAATCTGCAGAAGTACCCTGGAGATCAATGGAAATGGTGGAAAAACATACAAGAAAATTTCCTGAGCAAGGAAAAGAAAAAAATATCAGTCTTTCAGGCCATCAGCATGGAATCCTGGAGCATAATCTTGCCAGTTTGTTCAAAGAGGAGGCAAAGAGGTCTAACTTGAGGAACTCCCCACAAATGGATCAAATCTTGGAATAATTTCCATTTGTGAGGGTCTGCCCTTAGCCTCCTCAGCTTGTCTGCCACACAATTTTGCTCAAACAAAATGCAGAATGCCTGCAGTGTGACATTGTGCTGTGAAGCTATATCCCAAGCTAACATGGCTAGTCTGCAAAGGGGATATGACCTGGTTCCCCTTTGCTTCTTTACATACAAAATGACTGTGGTATTGTCTGTAACATCTTGAAGAGATCCTGGGGGACCAAAGATGATTCAGAGACTTGAGTGCCTCGCTTAGGACAAGAATCTCATTTATATTTATGTGCTTGCATCTGTCTTTTGTGTCCCACATGCCTTGTACTTTTATCTCCTTAGACTGCTCCCCAAGCAAAGTCTGAGGCATCAGTGGTGACTGTCTTCTTTGGAGCATGGATGGAGCAGGGGAAACATGGATTTAAGGATATCTGCTGTCTCCATCAAATGACTTCTCTTCTGACAAATACCAGCACTGAGATTTGAAAAGATAAAGGGTGTTGGTGCCCTTAAGTGTCCCGCATATTTAAAGATATTTGCTGTCTCTACCAAATAATTTCCCCTCTGACAAACCTCAGCATTGGGATTTAAAAAAGACAAGGGATGTTAATGCTAGGATCAAAGCGATTTCAAACATCCTTGTATCTTTCTTATGTGGAGTCTTGCCAGGGGTATCATCAGAATTATAGATGCCATGAGACCCCAAATCCTGAGGTATTCCCTCACAGTGACTGAAGTCAAAGAGGAAAATCTAAGCAAGAGATCTAGATAGAGATCTATTTCTCCTTTGAAAGAAACGTTCTTTGAGCTGAGGTGTCTAGCTGATGCCCCAAAAACACAATCCCCTGTGAAGGAGTCAAAAATGACTTCTGAATGTTCTCTTGGAATCCCAGCTTGTGTAAGAGATCTCTCACCTAAAAGAGAGATTCCCGATACTTTGAAAAAGAGTCTGCAAAGATAAGCAAGTCATCTAAACATGAAAAATGTGGCTACACTGCTGCCTGCAATGAGCTGTAACTGAACTAGACACTTGGTGAAAACTCTTGGTGCAGTGGATAGTCCAAAGGGTAAGGCAGAGAACTGAAAATGTGATCCAGACACACAAAACCTTAAGAAACACCCAATGTCTGGATGAACAGGGATGTGATAAGCATCTTTTAAATCTAAAGCTACCAGGAAATTTAAATGAGGAAGAAGAGATAATGGGCTGTGAAGTGACAGCATTCTGAACTTGGGTACTATCACAAACAGATTTAGGAAAGAAAGAGAGACCAGAACTGGTCTCCAAGCATTATCGTTCTTTCTTTGGCACTAAAACCATCTTTGAATAAAAACTTTTTTCCATCTAGAAAGAAGGAACTCATTCTATTACTCCCTGGGACAGCATGTGATGAATCATAGGATCATAGGAAGTTACTAGGCTATTGCCCTGACGCCCTTATAAGCCTAGCCACCAGTTTAGCCCATGCGTAGACAAATCAGCACCTGATGCCCCTGTCCAGAAGGGACACGGGTGGAATCCCAAGAATGTATTTTCTATTTCCCATCCAGTTATCCAGGTTGTGCTTAAAAAGGGGTAAAGAGGTACTCTGCTTGATGTGGAAAGAAGTCTATTCCATAGATGGGGGAGTCTCTGGGACACAAATCTGTCCCACCAACAAGTCCTACTGATGTCACAGACCAGGTTGAGGCCATGTGTGCGGGTTACTCGACTGGAGCTTGACTTGTGGATATGCAGCAGTCCCATCAAGGCAGGTTCCAAGATCACCTTGTATGCCAGACAGAGATCACCTCTGAGGAGTCTGTATGAAACACAGTAGAGGGACCCTAATAGGGCTTTTAGGCAATCTATACATGGTAGATTTTTGAGACCCTGGATTCTCCTGCTGAGGAACCTCTGTGGTCTCTCCAGCTGCTGCATGTGCTTTACGAGGTACATGCCGAATGGGGAGTTGTACTCAATAACAGGCCTTATAAGGGAAGAATACATGAATGTTATGACCTCCTTGTCCCTGGATTAGATACCCTTACTTATGAGGTGGGCTACGTAGAAATCTTTCCGTACAATGGAAGCATCATGGTGGTCAAAAGTCAGGTTGCTATCAATCTGGGTGCCCAAATCCCTCATGACTGACTGTGTGCTTAGGACATTGTTAATAATGTAATAATTTGTGGGGACATCACTCTCCCCAAAGGGGATGATGATGCATTTTTTTGTATTCAGCTTTAGGCCATGTTTCTGGCACCAGTCATTTGTTTGGGTGAGACCCTCTTGGAGGATGTCCATGTCACCAGGGGAACTGATGACAGCTCCAAGCTTGCAGCCATCTGCAAACCTGGTCAGCCATAGCCCACTGGTTTTGGCCTGTACTTCAGAAAAGTATATCCCAAATAACAAAGGGCCCAAGACCAACTCTGGAGTGCGCCACTCAATACGGGTCTACTACTTAAGGTGGCTTCCCCTATTTTGACTAGGTGGATTCTATCAGTAAGCCAGTTAGCTAGCCATCTGGTAACATACGGATTGATGCCTAGTTGAGAGAGTTTACCTATTATGCCTGAGTGGGGAATAGTGTTGAAAGCTTTGGCCAGGTCAAGGTAGGCGGTGTCGACCAAATTTAACAGACATGACCTTCCCTTGATGAAGTCAAACTAAGTGGGATCGAGTGTTTGGAGGTTGCCAATGTCCTTGTTAATGAGGTCCATGATAATCCGTTCCATGGCCTTGCAGATCAGGCTAGTTAGGCTGATGGGTCTATAATTTCCCAGATCAGCAGACGCTCCAGCTTTGGGTAAAGGGATGACATTGGCTGTCCTCCACTCAGCTGGGACAAAGCCAGTACTCAGCCTTTGGTTGAATAGGGCACCTAATGGTCCTGCAGGTTCCTGCCCGATTTCATGTAAGATGCAGCCTGGGATGTTATCAGGTACCATGGAGGCTGTATTTTTTGCCTTTGAGAGAGCACTGATGACCTGATCCCTAGATATAAGGGTGCTACCTTTGAGATTACATACATATGTGAAGGCCTTATGATTGTCTCTAGCAGATGTGGTCAATTTGGACTCAAAGTCTGCTTTGGAGGATTTCACTAATGCTCCTTCTTGGCCCTGGACAGCATTTTTTTCTTTTGTTTTAGAGTTTATTTATTGCAGATGTCCACCAGACAGGTTTAATCTTCTTTGCGGAGGATGATTTAGTAACGTCATGTATTCCTGACTCCATGTATCTATATAAATGCTCACATAGTTTTGGATACTGGTGCCAGTTCCTAGAGAGGGGGAGGGGGCTATGAAGCTGTTTATACCATCTCTCAGGAGGCTGTAATCAGCTTTGGAAAAGTTTTTTTGTTTGATCCTAGGTGTGTGTGTGTGTGGGGGGGGGGGTCAGGAAAGATGGTGTCTTCGAACATGACCGCTTTATGGTCTGATCTTTCAAAGGAGGATGACACTGCAGATGCTGCAATGATTACTCATGTTGGTTAATACCAAGTCCAAGATATTATCACCTCTTGTGGGGGTATCGACTAGCGGTTCCAAATTGTTATGGCTAGGCTTGTATAGGCCCTAGGGCTGATAGCCTAGTACCAACCTATGAACCTATTTGCATTGACAAAATTGAGGATCTCTGGGCATTTGTGTTCTGCCTTGAGTAGTTCTTCCAGTCTATGTTTGGGTAGTTAAAGTCACACAGGATCAGGGTAAAAGGTTCAATCTTGATAGATAAGAAGAGGTCTAGATAGGCAGTTTGGGCATCTTGGGTGAGGTTTGGGGGCCGGTAGCTAGCTATGATTTGCATAGGGGTCTTGTCAGTGGTTAACTGCTCCAGGAGTGTCTCCTGTGCGTCATACTGTTTGACCAGCCTGGAGGGAGATGTGTATATGTCTTTAATATATATTGAAACTCCACCTCCTTTGGCTTTACTACCCACAGTTTGGGGTCTGAATGTATGATAGGATGAGTAACCAAGTATGGCTAGGGTGCTCTCTGCAGCTTTGAACCAGGTTTCTGTGACTGTGTAGATGTCAGCATTTTCCAGAGTTAAGAATGTTTGCAATGAGTGCAGTTTCATGTTTACACTCCTAGCATTTAGCAGCATGACCGTTAATTTGGGTTTTGTTGAAATTTTTATTTTGGTGGTTTTAATCTCATCACTTTTTCTAAAAAAGGTACTATGGGAGAGGCAAGTGCCTTTGCCACAAGCCTGAAGCCCAAGTGAGAAAGATGCAGTCCATGATATCTGGCAAAGCATTGTGGTCTATCGATCATATCTTCCAGGCTGTCAAGTACTGGATCCTACTGGAATGACACCAGAAACTAAGCCAATTGTTAAAATCAATAATTTTCTGTTTGTACTGAGGCATCATTCTGGGTGATGGTAGAATACTGCTTAAGGCTAGGAACATACCTGCCTGGGACACATATTCAGCGAGTTCAGTCATGTCTCTCTTCATATAGTCCAGGGAGGTATGTCTCAAGTCATTCACACCAACATGGACTATGACAGCACCTGTTGTTGACAGACTTGAGTGCATGTGTGATATGGCAGACTCTGGCCCCTGACAGATAACTAACCGTGACTTTCCCCTTATCCAGCCAGGTGAGAGGCACATCTGTGTGACTCACAATGGAGTCTCCTATGACTAATATGTTGGGTTTATGGTTAAGCCTTAGTGGTTGTGAGACACAGGTGTGTGAACTATGTGTGGTGTGGAGGGCTGTGGATATCACGTGTGTTTTTGCCTCGGTGGTCTCCTTTGTTTGGGTAAGTTTTTGTTGAGGACCTCCACATATGTGGGTGTGTGTTGTGTAGGTTTGGGTGGTGTTTGAGGTGTAGTGATTGTGTTGACAACCTTCTCAGTGCCAGATATACTGGCTTGTGAGGGAGAGAGCATAGACTCTAGGTTCCTAATCTAAATACATCTCTCGCAAATTGTGTTCCTAGGTGGTTGTCGGTGTACTTAAGGCAGTTGCTTCACTGTCTCAGGATGCCTATATCAACCAGACTGGCAGGAGAAACTGTAGGAAATTGTCCAACCATATTTTTCAGAATCTGAGAGAAAAGGCCAGGGAGAGCTAAGGGGTTAGCCTAAAGCCCTAGTGCTTAAACCGAAACTAAGAGGCTTAGAATAACACTTGCAATTTAAACAGGCTATAAACAAGCAGTAACAAATGCAGCAGAAAGGATGCAATTGAACACTTTAGAGAACAAGCTGCAGCAAGCAGCAGAAAAAGCAAGATGAAGTAATGGAGCAGGAGGAGGAAACACAAATACAGTAAAAGAAGCTGAATAAAGTTTTTTTTTTTTATTAGTAATGTGGAAAGGGAGAGAGGAGCAACAGAAGAAAATTCAAGGTTAAGGAACTAAGGGGTTTGACCCTCCCAAATGATCTCTGTATTAGGTAGAATGAGCTAAGGAGATGGGGCTGGGAGGAGTGCCCCTTATCAAATTTACAGTAGGGGTGAGCAACAGCAAAAGCCACAAACTATAAGAACACAACAGCAATTGGGCGAGAGGGTAGGAGGAAAAGAAAAATTCAACAACAGATCAGCAAATTATATATATATATATAGAGAGAGAGAGAGAGAATATTTCAGTTAAACAAATAAATAAATAACAGTGCAGTAAACTAGTGCAGAAATGTTACACAAATAAATAAAAATGAACGCAGTACTGATAACCAAATAAATACAACCAGTGCAGTGCTGATAAGAAACACTGAACAATTACATTAAGTGCAAAGATATACTTAAGTAGCTCTGTAATTCAGATTAAGAAGCACTATCCATCAGGCACAAATGGAGCTCTATCAGGATGAGTAGGGATTCACTCAAATCTAATATTTTTATACTAACAAGATAAAAGAGCCTTCCAAAGCCACACCATGAGACAAACAGATAAACACAGAAGCTGTTTGACCAGTTTTACCTCTCTGGACTGAGTACACCACAAACTCCCAGTAGGGGCAGACAACAGCAAAAGCCACTAACTTTAAGAACACAACAGCAGTTGGGTGGTGGGAAAACAAAAATTCAACCACAGATCAGCAAATATGTATACGGAGACAGAGAAAAGTAAATAATTCAGTCAAACAAATAAATAAAAACAGTGCAGTAAACTAGTGCAGAACTGTTACACAAATAAATAAAAACAACGCAGTACAGATAAGCAAATAAATACAACCACTGCAATGCTGATAATAAACACTGAACAATTAGATAAAGTGCAAAAGATATACTTCTGTAAAGGACAAGTGGAAATAAAAAAAGTCTGGTCTGGTGGACAAGGGATTACCGCTTGGAAAGAAGGAATTTCCTTCCACTGCCACCTGTAACAATGATGTCCTTCAGAACCCATTTTTCAAACTATCTGACAAAAAGTGGAGATTCAGACATTCTGGAAGGGAAAAGGGACTACCGATGGTGGGGAAGGAAAGTACAGTTGTGTACACTTACCATAAATGTAGATGTTCAAGTGTATTCACTGCTGCAGTCATCACATTTGGGTTGTCCCTGCCAGGGTAGCCCTTGGCCGTCCTGAATACCAGAGACTTAGTATTTCTGCATTGGTTGCTGTCGCTCCAGGACTGACGTCAGGTCGTCAGTAGTATAAAGTAAGGCAGCCGACACCATTACATCAGTTTTTCTTGCCCTAACCTGTCAGAAGCCCCCAAGTAGGAGCCATGTTCTGGTGGTAGAAACCTCACCAGTGGAAAATAAATACCAATAAGTCCCTTGTAAGGAAAGAGAAGAAAGGGGGATGGAGGGGAGGGAAACCAGGACTGCAACAGTGAATACACTCGAACATCTACATTTATGGTAAGTGTACACAACTCTACTGTGTTCTTCATGTTTCACGGTTGCAGTCATCATATTTGTGTTGATTCCCAAAGCTGAGGAAAAAGGTGGAGGCAGTAAAGGAAACTAGGGGCTGGCTAGGATGCCCTGCAAGACTGCAGAGGCAAACCCTGCCCTGGATTTGGAGAAGAGAGGTAGGTGCAGATGTCCAGGTGGCAGCCTCCAGGATATCCCTGGTGGAGACTCCTCTGCAAAGGAAAGCTGCAGAGGAGGAGGCTGCTGTGGTGGATTGTGTCCTGACCCCCTTGGGGGGAGGCTTTCCATGTTGCTTGTAGCAGAAATGGATGCAGTGTGCTATCCATTTGGAGATGGTTTGTTTGGAGATGGCTTTGCCTTCTGCCCTTGTAGCAAAGCTAACCAGCAGTTAATCCAACTTCCTGAAGGATTTAGTGCTGTCCAGATAGAATCTGAGCTGTCTGTGCACATCTAGAGAGTGCTGAATCCTTTTCCCCCTTGTTCTGGGGATTAGAAAAAAAGGTGGGCAAATAAACGGATTGGTTGAGAGTCACACTGGACACCACCCTGGGCATGAAGGATGGGTTAGTTCTGAGGGATACCCTGTCTGCATGGAGGATCATAAAGGGTTCCAAAGCCATGAGCGCTTGCAGCTCAGAGACTCTTCTGGCTGAAGTGATGGCCAGAAAGAATGCTGTTTTCCAGGAGAGAAATTTTAGCTCTGCAGAAGAAGCTAGTTTGAAGGGGGGCAGGGTGAGCTTTTCCAATACAAAGTTAAGGTCCCAAGCTGAAGTTGGTGCCCTCCTGGGTGGCCTCAAGTTGCTAGCCCCTCTTAGGAACTGTTTGATCAAAGGGTGGGAGAAAAGGGGCCGCTCAGTGGAAAAAAGAGCAGAAATAGCAGAGGCATGAATTTTTATAGAGGAGAAAGAGAGGCCACTGTGTAGCAGGTCAGCTAAATAATCCAGGATGAGAGGGATGGAGGGCTGTGCTGTACTGGCTCCCTTAGCCAGGATCCACGTCCAGAACCTTTTCTATTTGTCAGCATAAGACTTTCTGGTGCTAGGGCATCTGGCCTCATGGATACCATCTAGAACCTGTTTACTGAGGTTGGCAGATTGGTTCGGAGTTAGGGAATAAGCCAAGCAGCGAAACTGAGTGTTTGCAATTGAAGATGCATGAATTCCCCTTTCCTCTGGGTCAGGAGGTTTGGAATCTGAGGAAAATGCCATGGGGGCAGTGGTGAGAGGCTGCGCAGCAAGAGGCACCAGTGCTGCCGGGGCCAGTCTGGAGCTATCAGAATGGTCTTTGGTTTTTCCTCCTTTATTTTGAACAGTACCCTGGGGATTAGAGGTAGTGGAGGAAAGGCATAGACCGATAGATTGACCCAGGGGAAGGACAGGGCATCCACTTTCCAAGCCATGCAGTGATGCTCCCTGGTGCAGAATTTGCTGAGCTGATGGTTGGTGTGGGAAGCAAAGAGGTCGACCTCCTGGGTGCCCCATTTCTGAGTTATTACGGTGAAGGTTCTTCTGTTGAGCTGCCACTCATGTGGGTCCAGAAGATTTCAGCTTAATTGGTCTGCCAGAGAGTTGACAGAGCTTGGCAGGAATTGTGCTAACAGGTGTAGTTGCATGGCAGAGGCTGTGTGCCAAAGGGTCATGGCCAACCTGCAGAGAGGGTAGGAGTGAGTCCCTCCCTGCTTGTTGATGTACCACATTACAGTAGTGTTGTCTGTTTTGATCTAGAGAGCCCCTGGAGAAAGAATGGGTTTGAAAGCTGTCAATGAGTGCTGCACAGCCATCATCTCTTCTTTGATTGATGTGCAGAAGGATTTGTTGTGGGCTCAATTGGCCCTGTATGCACCTGCCATCCAGGTGTGCCCCCCAAGCATAGTCTGATGCATCTGTGGAGGGGGTCTGGGTGGCGGGGGTGGTGAGAAAGGCAGTCCCTTGTTGTGGGAGCATGCTGTAGCCTACCAAAGAAAATCTTTTCTGATGCAGAGAATTATAGGCAGAAGAGTTTCCAGGTCTTGAGAGTGTTGACACCAAAGGTTTTTTTAGGTACCATTGAAGTTTCCTCATATGCAGTCTGGCATATGGTATGAGTAGTATGCAAGATGCCATGAACCTCAGAGCTTGCAGGATTTTCCTTGCAGACAGCTGGGGCTTGGTGGCTAGCTGAGAGAAGTAGGCTTTCAGGAAAAAGTGTCTCTCTGGTGTAAGGTATGCCATCTGGGATGCTGTGTCCATGCTTTCTCCCAGGAAGATAATCCTCTGGGTGGGCACCTGTTTGGATTTATTTTCATTGATTGTGTACCCTAGTGAGGTTAGAAGGGTCTTGACAAAGGCCAGGTGCTTGAGCAGCTTTTCCTGGCTGTCTGCCTGAATCAGGCAGTCATCTAAGTATGGGTAAATCTGGACATTTCTTTGCCTGCAAAAGGCAATGGCCAGAGCCAGACATTTTGTGAAAACTCTGGGAGCAGTGGATAAGCCAAAGGAAAGCGCAGAGAACTGAATGTGCATTGACCCTGCCTTGAAACGGAGGTATTTCCTGCATGATTCCCTGATAGGAATGTGGAGGTAGGCCTCTTTTAGATCCAGGGCGGCTACCCAAGCGTCCTTGGGGAGCATAGGTAGCAGCTGCTGGAGGGTGAGCATTTTGAATTTTGGAATCACCAGGAAGGTGTTTAGAATGGATAGATTGAGGATACGGCACCAGGTGCCCTCTTTTCTGGGCACCAGGAAAAGTCTGGAGTAGAAACCTTGGCCTATCTGTTCTGCAGGAACGTGCTCTACTGCCCTCATATAGAGCAGGGAAATTATTTGCTTTTGAGCCTCTGCCCACTGGTTTGGTAGTAGATATGGGAACCCTTTTGGGGTTGGGAAGGGTGTGGAAGGAAAATTGGTATCCCTGAGACACTTTGTTCAGAACCCAGTGGTCGATGGTAATGGTGGCCCAGGTGCTTGCGTGAAAGGAGAGGTTTCCTCCTTGGGGTAAGTGAAGGTGGGTAGAGGGAGCGGGTTGGAGAGGTGAGTCATTGTGAGTTTTTACCATAAGGGGGTAGCATAGAACTCCCTGGTTTTGAAGTGGAGTTAGTCCACTGCTTAGATATCTGCATTCCCCATGGCTGCTGTCTGGGGGGGTCTGGTTCCCCAGGGTCTAGGCTGGACTGGTTTACTGGAAGCAGGAAAGGACCAGTGTTTAGTAGGATAATGCCTGCTGAACCTAGGTGGCTGGACCTGCAAGACGTCCTTAACTGTTGGCACAGATTTTGCTTTTTCATCCATCTTTTTAGGACCTCTTCAGCCTTAGCACCAAATAAGTTATCTTTGTTCAAGGAGACATCCAACAATTTAGATTTGACATGGTCTGGTAAGGGCTGTTCCTTAAGCCATGTATACCTTCTAATGACAGAACCAGTGACTGCTTCCCTGCAAGAAGCTTCTAGGGCGTCAAAACCACAGTGCAAAGTGTGTTTAGTTACTTGACTTGCAGAATGCATTAACTCTTGTACTTCTTTAGATTTTGCCCAAGCGGGAAAGGAAGGCATCTTTTGTTTAAGGAGTTCCAGGGTATGTTGCTTTCAGCACATGGAACTGACAATCTAGAGCCACGATAGCAAGAGTAGCTGAGGTGTATACTTTTTATCCCATCTGTCCAGTGCTTGGGAATTCCTATCTGAGGAGGTGGGATTCTTAGCAGAGGTTGCTTTAGGCCCATGAGAAATTACCTCAAGGTCAGAAGTAGGATTCTTAAAGAGAAATTTGTGTGAGTCGGGGACTCTATAGTACCTGTCTGGCCTTCTGGGTGCAGGAGAGAGGGTGTCATGAGTCAAGCTGGGTTCCAGGAAACATCCTACACAACATCCAGGACTGGGGGGATGGCCAAGGGTCTGTGCCGTGGAAAAGCTAGGAATTCCCTGAGTCTCTTTTTAGACTGAGGGGAGTCTTGACTCCCCCAATGGAAATGCTCCCTTAAGGTATGCAGGGTTTCCCCAAAGGAAAAATCCTCTTGGGGAGAGGCTGAAGGAATTGAATCCTCCGCATCAGCGTCCTCATAAGTAGAGAGGGGTTGCATGTCTTCATATTCAGATGCATCAGATTCATCTGACTTTTGTTCAGACAAAACTACAGGGGATAGACCTCTTTTCCTTTTGGAGGGGGTAGTTTGGCTTCCCCTGATGAGCATGATAAGGTCTTCCGCCATTTTAAGCATTTGAGACTGAGGCAAGGAAGCAGGTGATTGAGAGTGGGTCGTCGGTTTCTTGGGTGTGGTTCGTACCCTGGGCCTTAGAAACTCTATAGTTTTTGAAAGAATGGTAGTTGCGAAAGAAGGCATTGGGTTGTGTCGAATTGGTAGTGCAAAGGACTTCCTCAGAAGCCAGTGACTGCTCAGCAGCTCCGGAACCACCAAAGGTAGAAACGACAGCAGGATCCTTAGTCGAAGAAGAGTTTTGCGGCATACCAGACACCGAAAGGGTCTCGGTAGTGGCCTGCGAATCCACAGAAGTGGGCATCAGGGCCTGCGAAAGTGCCTCACTGAGGACTGGAGAACTGACGACTAGCTTAATGGAAGCATTGTCGGTAGGTTTGGACCTGTGCGGTCTGTCTCTGTCTTTATCTTTACATTTTTTCGAAAGATCTGCTGTCAGATGGCTTACCAAAGTCATATCTGAGTTCGAGGACTGTAAGTGAAAATATCTGGCTACAATAAGGGCCCGATGACAGTAGTTCTGGCATTAAACAAAGCACAGAAGTGACAATGGGAGACGTCGTGGTCTGGGCCTAAACAAGTGACACAGTAAGAATGCAAGTCTCTGTGGGGTATTTGCTTTCCACAGGCGAGACATTTATTAACTTTTTGTGACATCGGTTACTGCAAGAAAAAAGGATCCCCAATGGGGTACTTAGCTTTAGAAGACTTCAACTTCAATTCAGTAGATGAAAACTCAGGTAGAAGCCGACTGGCACCAGTGCAAACTGCTTCTGCTTCGGGCTCCATGGCAAGAAAGACTGATGTAATGGCGTCGGCTGCCTTACTTTATACTACTGATGACCTGACGTTAGTCCTGGAGTGACAGCAACCGACGCAGAAATACTACGTCTCTGGTATTCGGGCCGGCCAAGGGCTACCCTGGCAGGGATAACCCAAATGTGATGACTGCAACAGTGAAACACGAAGAACATCAAGATCATTTAAATAGTCATTCTGACTTGTTGGGCTGTCCTTGGTATTTTGGGGGGGGGGTCTGAATTTTTTTTGACCAGCCCCCTGCAATTTCTTCTTAAAAGTCTGTTTACATGCAGTTTACTGAGTTTGTTTATTTTGATTTTTTTTGCAAAAACTGAATCAGGGGTTAGAAAATCCCCTAGAAAATTTGGAAAAGAAGGCTGAAAAATCTTAGAAAATCCTACAACTGCTTACCCCTCTTATCACACTTTTTGGTTACCTCTGCAGTAGAGGAACCAAAAACTAAATCTCTATTTGAAGAAGAATTTCAAATCTCCTTTTTAACATCACCTGGGAGGTTCTGAAAATGCAGCCAGGCAAACCATCTCAACACAGTACCAGTGGCCAAAGCGCTTGAAGAAATTTTCATCTGAATCATACACAACTGTAAACAATTAATAGTGACTTCTACAACTCAAGAAACTATATTATTTAAAGCACAATTTTACTCACAAGATGAAACTGCAGATAAACTATTCTTTACACTATCACAATTAGAACAAGCCTTAACATATGAGCCTGACAATTCAAAATTCTAAAAAAACAAACTTGCAGAAGCGTACACATTTTCCCAAACATATCAATAATCTTCCCATTCTCAAAAAGAGTAGGACTGGAATTACCTAAATGTTTAGCAGCAGTAGGATTAACTAAAGCTGTAGTTACTGGATCAGGTTTGGGAGGAGTGTATAAAAATTTAAAAGACTGAGGAACTTTATACATTCTATCTACTGACTGGCTATCAAGAAAATTGCAGGCAGTAAGACACACATCCTTCAAAGCTGACAGAAATGAAGGAATGGGTGAAGGCATAGTATTTTCTGAGGGACTGAGAAACCTTGGTGTTGCTTCACTGATAACACTGTAATATTGAGGAAATAGTCCCAGGGAAACATAAACCCCCCACAGGGGAATCAGAAACGGAGTTTGAATCAGAAATCTGAATAGAAATCCCTGTATCTATCCTTTCATCTTCCTGTCCAGGTTCAGAATTCTAAATCTCTTCAGGAAAAGAGGTTTCTCTCTTTCTGTACTTCTTTCTTCATTTTACTAGAAAGTATTTTATAAGCAATATGAATAACAAGAAGTTATGTACTCACCATAACGTTCGATGTATGTAGTCCATCTCGCCTCACATTCTTACCCGTGGGTTCGGAGCCGACTCGGCCATACTCTAGCTCGAAGTCTTTCAATTGGCTGGGCTAAGAGGTATCCCATGCTGCACTGCTCCCTTTCCCCAGATCTTGTTTGCTGCAAGCTCAATCACTCACCTTCCATACACATAACACATAGAGAAGGAAAAACATTCCAATAATAAAAGGAGTCCTGAAACCAGAACTAACCTCTAGGCCCTCCAGTTTGGGGGAAGGTGTGTAAGTAAGAATGTGAGGCTAGATGGACTACATACATCAAATGTTATTTCGAGTACATAACTTATTGATGTTATGTAGTCCAATCTCGCCTACATTCTTACCCATAGGACAGCGTCCCCAGCACCTGAACCCTGGGAGGCTCAATGGAAAATACTCCTGAGCACTGTGGAACCAAAGGAAGATTTGCCTCTGGATATCAAATCCAATTTGTAGTGAGTAACAAAGGTGTGAGGAGATGCCCATGTAGCCGCAGCACAAATGTCATCCATAGGCATCCTGGCCTGAAATGCTGTAGAGGTAGACATCGATCGGGTAGAATGAGCCTTCACTCTAAATGGTAAATCCTTACCACCTGAGGCGTAAATGATGGAAATACAACTAGAGATCCATCTAGACAAGGTCACTTTGGAAACAGAAGACCCAATCCTATTTTCTGAAAATGAGACAAACAGCTGATCTGATTTTCTAAGATCCTTCGTTCCATGCAAATAAAAATGCAACTCTCTATGAACATCCAGCTGGTGAAATTTAAATTCTGCCTTATTAGAAAACTCTGGAAAAAATACGGGCAGTTCAATAGATTGGTTGAGATTACTAACTGAAGCCACTTCAGCATAAAGGAAGGTTGGTCTGAGGGAACCCCTGTCCTTGTGAAATATCAAGTAAGGCGGTCTGATTGACAAGGCTTGGAGTTCCGAAACACGTCTAGCTGAAGTGATGGCTACCAAAAAGATTGTCTTCCAAGTCAAATATTTCCTTTCACAAGTAGCTGCAGTCTCAAAGGGGGACAAAGTGAGACACTGTAGCACAAAATTTAGGTCCCAAGGCATGACCGGGTCAAAGATTGGAGTGCGAAGCAGCATAGTGCCCTTCAAGAATGCCTTACAAAGTCTATACACCATTAGACTGGGTTCATTAGCGACGTGAAAAGTGGAAATAGCCACCAACTGGACTTTAATGGTTGTGGCTGCTGGTCCCTGACTGAAAAGCATGGAGAGAAAGTCCAGAACTGAAGAAATTGGAGCTGTATAAGGATCAATTTGTCCTGCATGAGCCCAGATGGAGAATCTTTTCCATTTACTGGAATAAATCTTTCTGGTCGAAGGCTTATGGGAAGTGGATTGCAATTGTCCCGAGAGGAAGAAAGCTCTGACGTGCTTGCAATGCTAGTAGCACTGCTCTCATCTCCAATATATTGATATGCAGAGGTATCTCATGTTCCAGCCACGTGCCTTGGACTGTCCTGCTGAGAAAATGCCCCCCCCCCCAATCTGGGAGGCATCCGTGGTCACTGTAGCAACAGGAGGGGATGCGAAGAAGGGCTTTCTCGCACTGAGGTTGCTGGTGTGAAGCCACCAGCATAGATCTTTCTTGCACTTGCAGAAGATGTTGTAGAGATCACTGGGCAAAGAGCAGCCACTGAAGGAGCCTCATGTGTAGCCTTGCAAGAGGAACCAGCATAACTGTTGCAGCCATCGACCCTAACAACTTGAGAACCGTTTTTGCCTTTACTTTTTTCAGAGGGAGCAATGCATATACCTGTTGTTGTAAACCCTGAATCCTTTCTTGTGGTAAAAACGCCCTCATGAGCACAGTGTCTAACTCAGCGCCTATAAAGGTGACATGCTGCGAGGGCAACAAGGCAGACTTTTCCCAGTTTAGAGTGATATCCAATTGTTGACACAGCTTGATAGTGGCGTCTCTGGTCTGTATTAGCAGATGCCTGGTGGTGGCAGAAAGGAGACAGTCGTCCAGGTACAGAAACACTTGGAATCCCTGACGTCTCAAGTGAGCCATCACCACTGCCATACATTTGGTGAACACCCTGGGGGCTGTGGTGAGACCAAAGGGCAGGGCACAAAATTGAAAATGACTGGTTCCCAGCCAGAAGTGTAGATGACTTCTGGATGCCCTGTCCATCTTTATATGGTAGTAAGCATCCTTGAGGTCGATGGAGCACATCTACACTTCTTTTCCCAACAATGGGAGAATAGATTGCAATGTGACCATTCGGAACTCGGACTTCTTCACATGGCGGTTCAAGCGGCTGAGATCCAAGATGGGTCTCAGTTCCCCTGTTCTTTTTGTCTTGCATGAGCCCAGATGGAGAATCTTTTCCATTTACTGGAATAAATCTTTCTGGTCTAAGGCTTATGGGAAGAAGACAGAATATGAACCACTTCCGGAGAAAAATGATGAAGCCTGACAAGTGATGGAACTACAGTAGCCAGGCTGTCAACTGGGGGGGGGGGGTCTAAAGAGAGGGATGGAACTGCCCTGACATATTTGTCAGTAGATCTGGCTGTGGGTCCAGAATCCAGGGGTCATCCATGAGATTGGGATGGAGAAAGGAGAACCAAATTTGACGAGGCCAGTGTGGAGCAATCAGAATCATTCTGCTTCCTAAGGATTGCGCTTTCTGAATAACCTTTGTCTGCAGAGGAACAGGCGAGAAGGCATAAAGTAGACCGGAGGGCCAATCGTGAACTAGAGCATCCCTGGGTGACTCCCCCTGAGGGGGGGGATAAGGGTGAAGTAGCTGCTGCACTTTTTATTGAGGGGAATGGCCAATAGTTTGCAGCAAGGCTGACCCCATCTGCAGAAAATGTGCTCCGCAACCTGACTGTTCAGGGACCACTCGTGAGGTATCAGAATAGTTCTGCTCAACCTGTCGGCGATCACGTTGGACTTCCCCAGAATGTGTGTTGCTACAAGAAAATGTTGGGAAGACATTGCCCACTGCCACACTGGAATGGCCTTTCTGCAAAGGGGGTATGACTTGGTTCCTCCCTGTTTGTTCAGATACCATACCACCGACATATTGTCTGAGTGGACTGCAATTGTCCCGAGAGGAAGAAAGCTCTGACGTGCTTGCAATGCTAGTAGCACTGCTCTCATATCCAAGATATTGATATGCAGAGGTATCTCGTGTTCCTGCCACGTGCCTTGGACTGTCCTGCCAAGAAAATGCCCCCCCCCCCAATCTGGGAGGCATCCGTGGTCACTGTGGCAACAGGAGGGGATGCGAAGAAGGGCTTTCTCGCACTGAGGTTGCTGGTGTGAAGCCACCAGCATAGATCGTTCTTGCACTTGCAGAAGATGTTGTAGAGACCACTGGGCGAAGAGCAGCCACTGAAGGAGCCTCATGTGTAGCCTTGCAAGAGGAACCAGCATAACTGTTGCAGCCATCGTCCCTAACAATTTGAGAACCATTTTTGCCTTTACTTTTTTCAGAGGGGGCAATGCAATGCATATACCTGTTGTTGTAAACCCTGAATCCTTTCTTGTGGTAAAAACGCCCTCATGAGCACAGTGTCTAACTCGGCGCCTATAAAGGTGACATGCTGCGAGGGCAACAAGGCAGACTTTTCCCAGTTTAGAGTGATATCCAATTGCTGACACAGCTTGATAGTGGCGTCTCTGGTCTGTATTAGCAGATGCCTGGTGGTGGCAGAAAGGAGACAGTCATCCAGGTACAGAAACACTTGGAATCCCTGACGTCTCAAGTGAGCCATCACCACTGCCATACATTTGGTGAACACCCTGGGGGGCTGTGGTGAGACCAAAGGGCAGGGCACGAAATTGAAAATGACTGGTTCCCAGCCAGAAGTGTAGATGACTTCTGGATGCGCTGTCCATCTTTATATGGTAGTAAGCATCCTTGAGGTCGATGGAGCACATCCACACTTCTTTTCCCAACAATGGGAGAATAGATTGCAATGTGACCATTCGGAACTCGGACTTCTTCACGTGGCGGTTCAAGCGGCTGAGATCCAAGATGGGTCTCAGGTCCCCTGTTCTTTTTGGCACCAAAAAGAATCTGGAGTTAGTCCCTAATCTGATCTGGTCTGAGGGGGACATGCTGGATGGCTCCTTTTTCTAGCAGCTTTATAACCTCTGAAGCTGCGGAATCCCTCTGATTGGGTGGAACATCTGGGATTCTTTTGATCAGTGGGGGAGGTGAAGAGAAGGGATTGTGATATCCTCCGGAAACTATTTTTAATACCCACTAGTCCTGGGTGATGTCTTGCCAGGCTTCTGGGTAGAGTGAAATGCGACCCCCGACTGGCTCCGGAGACGCACAGTCGGGCCTCCCATCAGGAGTGCTGGTAGGCAGAACCACAAAAGGAGTTGCGGTCTCCCTGGTTATGCAGGCCTCCTTTGCCTCTAGGGTGGCGTTTACCTGAGGTATCACCCCCTCCCCTACCTCTGGAGGAGGAATCACTTTGTGCGTCATAAAAAAAACCTCTACGATTTCCTGAACCACATTTTTCCACTCTTCTGGACCTTGGGATAAGGTCTAAAAGGCATGGAAAAACAGACTCCCACAGCAGACAGTTTTTCCCTCTTGCTCGCACCTAGTGAGAGTGTCATTCACCTTGGTTCCGAACAACGAAGAAACATCAAATGGGGCATTGGTGAATGTAGACTTGAAGGCCTCCGCGAAATTACAGAGGCGCATCCAGTAGTGCCTCCTGAGAGAAACTCCGGAACTCGCTGCCCTACTCGCTCCTTCGGCTGCGTAAGAGATCAGCCTCATGGAGGAGTTAGCAATAAAATTTAGGGTAGACATCTGAGCGTTGACTTTCTGAGCCACTGCGTCAGAAACGTTACACTGCAGAGAATCTCCCAGCTCTTTCAGGAGATCTCTTTGGAGCTGTGTAAAATGTGACAAGTAATTCAGCGACCACAGAGTAAAGCCCGCTGAAGAAAACATACGCTTCCCATACCGGTCCATGGTCCTAGACTCCTTGTTAGGGGGATGGATGATAGATGAAGTCTCAGCCAGTTCCTTCTTGGTGGCTGCTGCCACCACCATGGCATCTACTGGAACGCCCTTCATGAGAAACTCTTTGTCAGCGGGGGTGGACAGACATTTGTTGGGTCTCCTGGGGACTGGTTCCATAGTGTCAGGGGTTTCCCACACCCTTCGACAAACCAGATCCAGGAGTTCGTCGAAGGCTGGAGAAACCCAGGAGGTGGAGGGTTGAGCCCCAAAGGCCTTCAGGAACACCGACACCTCCTCGGAGGGAGGTTTAAAGGGCCAGTTACCTCTCTGCTTCAAGATCTCTAGGATATCAGTGAAAGAGATATCCTCAGAGGAAGACTTGGGGGACCCCTCTGACTCCTCGAGGTCAGTGTCCAACATGAGAGACTCTTCCTGGGAGTCGATGGGATTCCTCTTGCATGTTCTTTTTCTGGGTGGCTCCTCAGGCAAAAACTCTGGGGGGCCCTCAGAAAACTGGGGACCACTCATGGATGTATCCTGAGGCCTTGGGTATCCACTGTCCAAGGATAGGGGGTGATCAGAGACTGATACCGGAGCTGGAGGAGGTAGAGTGTCAGTGCTGTATGATGCAGCCGAGGACCTGGCCAGCATGCTCCACATGACCTTGAAAGCTGGTCCCACCTGCTCCGAAGATCGACCAACCGTGAAATACCACAGAGCAGAAGGGACAAGGTCCAAAGCCAAAGCAAGGGTCAGGCTCACCCGAGCTGAAGCACCAAGAGGGAGGCTAGGAGCCGAAGAGCATCCCGAGACTCTCCCCTTAGGTCCAACCAAGGAACCATGAGTCCTGGACCCTATGGACAGAGGCAACGGGATCGGAGCTGATAAGCCAGGATGGGCTATTGGAGCCGACCTAGAAGCATCAAACATCTCCGACCACTCTGGCTCCGAAGGCTGAGATTTGCTCGGAGGAGGATCTATCGATGATGGATGGGTGATGGGCTCCGGAGCCAACTGGGCTGGAGCCAAAAGCAATTTAGGCAGCACCAGTGATTGGAGCAGTCTCTGCACCACTCTATCCACATCCACATCAGAGAGAGTCCTGGAGGACCTAGAGGACAAGGTAGGAGATCTAGACCTCCTCTCAGAAGGAGACCTGTGAGGAGGAGAAACCGGTCTAAAACTGGAGACCGGCTCTGAGCTAGTATCTCCGTCACCGGCTCCATGAGGCTGGGAGCCGATGTAGGTTCTGTTGATTCACCAACTTCCTTCAGCACCGAAGACAGTGGAGCCGAGGATGCCACAGTAGACTTAGTAACTTTCACCAGAGGCTCCGATAAGACTGATGGAGCCAGAGATCATTTTTTTGCTTTGGAGGTTTTGTCTCTTTTAGAGAGAGAGGACTTAAGACTAGAAGACCTCTCCAAATCTTCCTCGAAGGAGGGTTTCAGTAATCCCTTCAGAATTAGTTTGTTCTTCCTTTCTTGAAGAACATGAGGGCTGAATGCGTGACAGAACGCACAAGACTCTTGAAGGTGGATAGCCCCCAAACAATAAACACACACAGATTGCCCATCAGTAATCGACATCTTATACCCACATTTACTACATTTCTTGAAGCCCGAAGGCTTATGTTCTTTTGTATCCTTGGACATGACTGGCAGGACACTTCGACACAGCACAACAGCCAAACCAAATACCAGCAACAAAGCACAGGAACTAGACTCTAAACTGCAGACACCACACAAGGACCTCTAACTCAAACGGCCCTGACTGGAAATAAGGGAAGGACTAGGTCCTCTAACTTAAACGGCCCTAGCCCAGAGGGATAGGGTACCTAAGAAACAAAACGAACACAGAAGGGAAACAGATAACAAAAGGAGGACTAGGTCCTCTAAGTGAAATGGGCCTAGCCCATTGGGAGATAGCTAACGGGATACCAAGACAAACACTAAGACAAAGGTCAAGAAAGGCCGCACAAAAAAGCTTCCATAAACCAACACCACACACACCTAGCTATGAAAATAGCTTTTGGAGCAACAATTTTGGTCAAAGAAGATGAAAAGTTATACTTAGCCACAGCCAAGAGCGAGACCTCGTCTGAGCTTTACGAGCGGCAAACAAGATCTGGGGAAAGGGAGCAGTGCAGCATGGGATACCTCTTAGCCCAGCCAAGTGAAAGACTTTAAGCTAGAGTACGGCCGAGTCAGAGCCAAGGTTTGGCTCCGAACCCACGGGTAAGAATGTAGGCAAGATTGGACTACATAACATCCTAAATTAAACCTAGAGCCAAACCCAGTAAATTACTCGTGCCTAAGGAAATTTGTGGAGGAGTAGATACAAATTTAAGTGTTCTGTAGCTTTTTGAAAGGGAAATGGGGCTAACAAAGTTATTATTGGCAGTAGTGGCTTCCCCAGGGAAATCTTCCCTATTCCCTCTTCCCAGAACTGACAAGAGTGGCTCTCCCTTGCCCACTGAGTGGACCCGACATCTGCAAAGGACGTGGTTAACCCTGGTGCATAGTGGCTGTAGGTGCTACACCAGAGGGATCTGGGGTATATAAGTTGAGCGGTCTGAGGTAGAATTAATGGCCACAGAAGAGTCATCCACCTGCAGCTAATGAAAATTGCAAGCCTGTTGTGGCAAAACTGTTTTGCTTATTTTTTTTTCTTTTTGTGGCTGGAAGAAGGACCGAATATAGGATTGACAGTTTACTCCACAGTCAAGCCAAAAATGGTGTCTCTTTCACAAGGGAAATCAAGCAGCAAATCCAGTAAATATTTAGACTCTTTAAAAGTCACCTTTTCACAGAAAAAAATACAGTAAAAAAGTATTTTAAAACATGTTGCCAGCATGAAAAATTAAATAAACACAATTTATCTACACAAATAATGTATTTAAAAACTTTTAAAAACTTTTAAACTGACAGGAAAAAGGAGCACTCTTGTTTAAAAGTATAATGCAGTCTTGTGACAGCCCATTAAAACACAAACTCTTATCTTTAAAATAACTTTCCTTAACACTAAAGTGTTATTAAATAAACATTTTTTTAAATAAGATGGTTACATCCCCATGGGAACTTATATTCCCAGTGTAGGACTAGTACAAGGCAGATATCGATCCTCAAAAGCCTCAAAGGAGTGTACTCTTCAAAGGCAGGAAAGCTCTGAAGAGTTTGCCACCCAAACCTGTCTTTTTATTCAGCTCAACTCAAGCTGACTAACCGTTTAGGTCCATGGAAACTTTGGAAACTTGACGGCTGTAATATCTATGGCAGAATATAATCCATACAGCTTAGGTTACTGCAGCAGTGATCAATATGAAGAACATAAGCAAGTGAACACCAACAGTTCTTTCCTATGGATAAGTAATCATACTGCAAAAGTGACCTTTAGAAACAATGTAAAACATCATCTCCTTTTTAGCTCATTCCCTCTTGCTGACAAAATGAAGCCTGTAGAAACATGTTCCCAAAGAAAGGTTGCTTTGAAGACAAAGCCAAAAATAGTTTTCTACAGTACTCTAACTAGTCGATAATGGAAGTCAGTTGACTTGCTTCTAAAATAATGAAGTCCCCAGTGGGCATTTACAACACTGAGTACACATCCTATTCAGTCTATTTTTAACATTTTTAAAAGGTATTCTTAAATAAACAAGACATTTCTAAATTCATTCCAGAATGTTTTTTTTTGTAAAATGACTATAAAAACATTTCTACTTTTTACTTCATCAAGCTTAGAAAATTCTCAGTGTCTGTGTGTAACAGTGCCCAGCTAAATTACAAATTGGCTTAAAAGCATCAAAACAAACAGTATTTGCTTGTCATGCCAATAACAGTGAAATACATCAAGGGCATGCTGTCAGGAGTAAACATAAGATGAGAGAGACAGAGAGAAAGCAGAATGTTTCTTTCAGATATCTCCTCCAAGTGGTTGGAGATTTTCTGGTTAGCTTTCTCGTGATTTCTGGAACTAGCCTATGCTGCGCTAACTAGGACAACATAGTCTCAACCCTCTGCAAAGTTCCCCTAACTCTAATAAGTAGATAGTCTGAATGCAGAAACAGGTAGCCCTTTAGTCAAAATAAGGGGCACTAATGCAGACAGCCATAAAGCCTAAAGCTTAAAGATATAGAGTGGTACTATAACTTTCTTGGATCTGGATGTCATATTCTTGCCTATAAGATGAACAATACAGAAATATTTTCTTACTATCTTTGCTAAATGATTGCTGAAGGCCAGATTACTGTCAACATGTATTTCTAGGTCCCTAACTACTGGGTTGACTCTTAGAGGTGTTCTATCAATGGAGTAATTAATTTGGGTGGGTATTTTCTCAAAGGAAATTATAATGCAAATCCCTTTGGGATATGTGCGATCCACATGTTATGGACTAGGCTCCCCACCCATGTGAAGCACAGCTCATCCCTGACTCTAATCAAATGAAACCTTGACCATTGGATGGGAAATCACAAATTCACCCCCGTTTAGGCTCTCATGTCACTTTCAGACAGAGGCAGTCAGTAAGTAAAATGTTCTCCAATAACATCCCCTCCCCACAAATCCCTTGGCTACCTCCTTACCAACATATCCCTCCTCCTCCTAATAGATGCCCAAGGAACACATCAACAAACTGGGTTGGGGTGCACAGCTAGGCTTATAAAGGTCCTAACAATTATTAGCCTAGTAACAACCTATCAACTAAGGGGACATTTGCTCCATTTGGAAAAAATATATATATTTTTTTTTTGGGGGGGGGGGGGGGTCCTCTCTTAGTAGATCTTCAAAAGGAACAATGAGAGAGCGCTCTCCTTAAACAAAGATGTATTCTGTGAGGTACCCTGAGTTAAACTAAAGGATGCTAACAGACCACAAGAAAAGGGTCAGTGCTAGTGCAAACTCTGGCTCTTTCACACATGCGCCAGGCTCCAAGAAGGAGCAAAATAAGTCCTAAAGACCATGCAAGAACAATAATGCTACTGCTGTGTACTACAATGTAAGGCACTGTAATGTTGTTTCTCATTTTAACTTCCAACAATGGAATGAATCACTTTTTGTGAAGGAAGCATTGGGTTAACAGTAACTAGAAACATTAACAGACAGTTTACATACACATGCAATTGCAATAATGTCTACTAATAGCAAAAGCCTCTTCTGAATATAGACAAGCCTCACTCGCCACCCTATAAGTTTACCAATAAATGCAGATCTGAGCTAGGATGAATGGAGCTCCACATGCTGCAGAAAGAGAAGTTAAATAAAATTACAGAAACAGAAGGGTGGCGCAGTGGTGCAGCAGTTAGTTAGCATTGTCGCCTCACAGCAAGAGGTTCTCCAGTTCGATTCTCAACTGGGTGCCTTCTGTGCGGAGTCTGTATGTCCTCTCTGTGTTCCCATGGGTTTCCATCAAGTACTCTGGTTTCCTTCCACATTCCAAAGACATGCATCTGGAGCATTTCTCTCCAGGCATCCACTGAAAATAGGCTCTGTCCTAGTCGGACTTCTCCAGTCAATAAATGTTAAATAAATAAATAAATGAGGCACTGGAAATCTGGTTCAAAATCTTTCGGCAGCCTGTTTAGCAAACAGGACTAAGACAATACACTGCTAATGGTCATAAGCCTACAGGGCTGGGCTGGATATCCCCCAGTTTCCATTTTCTACTGTGTAGCTCAGATAAAGTCACTTAACCCTTAGCACAGTACTCCCTGGTTGCCACTGAGAAGAGGCAGATGAGTCTATAAGGTTTAAGGGATTAATAAATAAACAAATAAATAAAATAAACAAATAAATAAAAAAGTACATAAAGGTGTAGAACTGTGGTTGCCATATGCAATACCCAAATCATTTACTCTTGGAAAAATCTAAGCAAGCAGCAACACCTCTCACCAACTTAGGATGAAAGTATATTGTTGGAATCTCTGTGAGTTGATCTCATGCTTGATATTGTAACTTCAGGGAATATAACCAAACAGAGAATGGAACCACATCAAGCTTGCACCGCTAAGTCTCACTTGACAAACACAGCTGAATGAAAATAAGAAAATGTATGCTTTGCCAAAAGCAGCTCGATCACAATGAGAATGCCATACAATCATTTTCTTCCTGAGACGTGACAACGTCAAGACTGGTTATATGGAACAAAAGGGGATCAAGATGTGATTACCATTCACATAAAACAAAGTTCGCCAAGTTTACTTCTATGTTTTGTTTTGTTTTCAGATAATAGTACTTACCTGAATTTAGTTTTCCTGATTTCCCTTTAAAGGACATAGGTTCACAGGTGAGACTTCCAAGCTTACAACTTACTACACTTTAAGAAGCTCAAGTGCGAGAACCCTGTGCTGAAATTTTTAACGTCTGATATACATATGCCACAGCTGTTCTGGGAAGAAGTTAACAACTAACTTTTAAATGCAAAAAGAAGCTTATTCCATAATTTTTGAAGGCACTATATAATACAGATGAGTTTTTTCAATACTGATGTTTATTCTTATTACTAGGTTGCCCAATCTGGGTTTAGCTAACCAAGCTATGCATTCTCCACACAGACATTGAAATAGAACCAGATCAGATACTGCTTCAAAAATAGGCAATGGTCAGATTGTACAGATGGCAGAGTTCACAGATACTCCAAATTAACACGATGCATCATTCCTGTCTTCCCCGTGCCACTATCCATCAATGGGTCTACTAGATCCTTTATCCAACCCCAGACTATCTCTGAATCAGGACTGGGTCAGCGTGGATCTTAAGGGTGTCCTGTGGGGTTATGCTGGCTACTGCTTCTACATTGGTGGGAGGGGGATATTTTCATTTCATTTTTTTATAACTTTTTTTTTACTTAATGACATACTCTTGTACCTCCTCCCCTGTGTTTGTCTATTCTGTCCAAGGGCTACTCCCCTCTACGGAGCATACCTTCCTCCAGGGATCACCTAGATGTATGCCAACTCTCCCTAGGAAAGGCACACCTATCCCTCCTTGCCAGCAGCTCAGACACCTGAGCCACTAATCAAACCCTGATCACCTGGGTCACAGTTTCGACTTTATCCCTTTTAGGCCATGGCACTGGCATGCTTCTAAGTTTTGTTAATCTATTTGAAATGTCCCTAAGTTTGGCCTCAAGCAAGCCTGCATTGTCATATACTCTTGTAACATCAAGTGATGTATGTGTATATTTAACCAACAATAGAGCCATTAATTATTACAATTTCTGTAGACTGCAAGGTCGCAATGTCAGGCTTACAGGTTTTCTAATATATCTGGTTCTATTTTAAACCTAGATATTTTGAGATTAGAAACTCTTCCTGCTGCCAAGCAATAGCAACAGCAGCTGTGATACTTTAATGTGATCAGCTGAAAATCTGTGCAATGTGTTAAGTACAAAGCATTCTGGTTTTGTTGAAGTTATGGCTTCTTGAGATAAAGGTATGGCTTTTGTGTGCATACTTTTTCGAACCCTTTATAAGTGTATTCTTCAGAACCCCAGCATCTAAATGCTTATGCTGCTGAGAAACTAGCCTCAGTATTCTTGATTCACCTACACATCACACAAATATTTAAGATTTTATTGATAAGTAGCATTTTCTGTAGGTTTTAAGTTGTTCTTAAACTGTCTGAAATAACATACATGAAATGTATTTTCTGTCAACATGAGGCAGTTCTTGTAACAGCCTGAGTTCATCATCTTCATCATCTATCAGGTCTTTGAAAGTTAGCACATGTAGTCCACAGCACATGAATTCAGTCCCTGGTCATTTCTGACCATAGTGGTAAACAGATTAACTCTCCATTTTCCAGCCTTAAAAATACCAACATTATTTTAGTCCGAGTTTTAAGAAATCATTAAACAATTAAAAAGAAATCTAACCAAGCTCTTCACTCTCCTATAAATAATATTCTTAATCACACTACACTCTACTAATTTAAAAAAACTTAAATTCATAAGTTTTTCAACTTTTGCCTCTCAATTCAGTGAAAGGAGAAACCAAGCCTGCAGTGGCTGAGATGATGCAAAAGCAAACTCAATTTTGTGTAGGATGGTGTTCTAGATGTAAGAATCCATTCACTTTGGAAATTAAATAAAATAATATGACAGGATAATTTCTTAAGAAGTGATAAAACATGCCTGTTTTATCTGTACTTGCACTTCTTCAAATAAATCATCCACCCCAGCTACAACTTCATATCAAATAAATCACTACCTAGCAAGCAAGCATGGATTCCCAATGCACAAGGGGGAAGTCACAATTTCACCACTATGCAATGCTGCACATAGCTGATTCCAAATGAAAACTGTTCCATCTCCTACAGAAGACCATTTTAATTCTTTATGTTAACTGTTTATTCCATCTTGCAGCTCACTCAGGTTCCAGGAAAATTATCAGAAATGTAAGCTGAGGCTCTAGTAGAGTATACTTAGATATTTCTTACTGTCCAGCTTCTGTCTGTTCAGAGGATTGGTACCATAAAGCAGAGCATGAGCTTCGGAGTGAACCGTCTGCAGTTCTTCCAGTGTTGCCTTCCTTCCCCGAACACACTGCAAACGACAAAAGCAATTTCATGCATTGACACCAGCTGTATAAATACAAGCTAAAAATAACATGAAGCACCACTGAATAAAATAAAATAAAATGCCATCATTGATTTTTGTAATTAATACTGATAGCAGATTTAATGCAGATGACTCACTAGACTGGAAAGAATACAGCTGTCAGGTTAAGTTAGATGCATGGAGTTATCCAGGGCTGAATGATTATGAACATTTTAAAAATGTATTTGAAAACTAAACAGCTAAAACAGAGTATGTGACTAAACATGTGACGTGTGTGTGTGTATCAAGTGTGTGACGTACTTCACCTGATGAAGCTTCCTTTATGGACGAGAGATTAAAGTGCTTTTTTATTTTATTCAGCTGTTGTTTACATTACTTACGGTTTATTTTTAACAACCAGACTTACTTTGCAAAGTGTCTACTATTTAAACACATGCTAAAGTCAAACGAGTCAACTGACAATCAGGGTACCAATAAATCTAACATTTTATCCCAGCTTATGGACGACCTCACATTGAGTAATATTTCTCTAAGAACACCACCGCCCCCTCACAATGCAGTATATAAGCACCTATACAACTGCATGGAATTAGCCATACCCAACAGAACTAAAACCTGCTGCTCAATGAAACACAAACCTATCTGGAGGACATCCTCTATCAAAAGGTTTTACGACAAAAGGAAGAAACTGTTGTCCAAGGGTAAAAAGGAACAAATTCCAAACTGGAAAAACTCCCGCCTCAGCCTCAACAAGCAAATTAGAACACTAGTGAAAACCTCCAAAGCCAATTATGAGTTGAAACTAGACTGCGAAACAAAGGGAAACTACAAGTCCTTCAGTTATGTCAGGAACCTCCATGGCAAAGCCCGGGTTTGTTCCGAAGTATTACGTAATGATAGGTTCATTGCAAACTTAACCACCCTACCCCCCCAAAGGCCCATTCGACATCCCTAAATACTTGTCCCACACCTCATATCTCTGTAGATCAAGTGTTAAAGGCCCTATCCAAGGTAAAGAACACAGCTTCCATGGGACCTGATAGTATCCCAAGCTGTATTCTGCACCATCTCCTGCAAGAACTAGCTTCGTTGTTGAGCACCCTATTCAACCACAGCCTAAGTACAGGCTTCATTCCAGCAGAGTGGAGAACTGCCACTCTCATCCCCTTGCACAAAGGTGGTGCCCACTACTAACCTGGGAAACTATTGCCCCATTAGCTTGACAAGTCTGATCTGTAAAGCCATGGAGCGTAATACTATGGATCTCATAAACAAGGACAAAGGCAATCTTCAAGCACTTGACCTCACCCAGTTCGGATTTGTCAGGGGCACATCTTGCCTATTAAACCTGGTTGACTTCTTTGAGAGTGTCATCAAGGCCCTGAATGAGGGAAAGTCGGTACATACAGCTTACCTTGACTTGGCCAAGGCCTTTGACACAATCCTCCACTCAGACATCATCGAAGAGCTTCTTGACAAACTGGATAACCAACGAAGAAAGAAACAAGCTGGAACAAATTCCACTGGACCCAGAGCATCAAAAGGGGGGGGGGGCTATTGAAGGGGCAATAGGTACGGCTCACGAGAATGGTTACTGATGATGACCAAAAGGGAAGCTGGAATTCTCACTGACATGTTAACATCCACAGGTTACCCAATGAATATGTTACAGGAGATATATAAGGAAGTTGAGCAGAAAAGAAAAAAATGGGCAATATGTACCCTTACTTTTGAACAATACTGATAAGAGAGTGGGGTTTGTGTCTACAGACAGACTTAACCAAAAGGGATTTTCTCATGCGTTTGTTACTACATACACGATTGATTGTTCCCACATTTTTGAGATTTTAAGAAAAAATTGGAATGTTTTTTCCTGCTTTGATAGTTTTCTGGATGCATTACGACCCTTACTTAAGATGGTCTACAAAAACGGTAGATCTCTTAAAAATTTGGTTGAGTCAAGTAACCATGAACATGCACAAGACATTAGCAGGAAAAGTGGGACATATAAATGTATTTTTTTGTAAACAATGTCAATATATTATGGTACAAAACGAAATTGCAGTTAACAATGTGCAAGTCTGTATTAAATTCTTCTGTAATTGTAACACAGTGGGAATATACAATTGGCCCAATGTATGCAATGTCCATGTTTTTAAGAAAAGGATATATGAGCATGTTTTGGACACAAGGAAATGTAACCCCAAAAGTGCCTTGGCAAAACATGTCCTTACTAACCCAGGTCATCATTTTGGGTTTACGGGTTTGGACATTGTAGTTAAAAATATGACAGGTGGTCCCTGGAATGATCTCACTGAACTAAAGGAGCTTAGATAGCAGATCAGGTTAAATGTGTGTTTATATAATGGTCTTAATGACAGTGTGTCCATTTCAAGTGTTTTAAAGTTACGTTCTTATTCACTGTGATTTATTTAACATTATTGAGGGGATTTGAAATTTAGAATTTGTGTATAGGAATGTATTGATGGTTAAAATTTTTATAAAGGTTTGCTATGTAAATGTGTTAATTTATGTTAATTTAGGTTGCTTGCTGATTGGCTGCTTTGGTCATGTGAATGTGGTTTTTGGAGGGATATTTAAACAGGGGAATGATATTATAGATTTGTTTCTGAAGAAGTCTGTGATATACTCTGACGAAAGTGCTCAAATCAATAAACTGAGCTCTCTCTACGCTCCAGTGGAATTTGTTCTAGCTTGTTTCTATCATTGAAAAGCTAACACGACTTAGAGTAAATTCCTATCTCGTCAGGTGGGTGGCCAACTGACTCACTGATAGGACCCACAAGGTCAAAATAGGTGCCACCACCTGCGACAGCAGACCTGTCACTAGTGGGTGTTCCCCAGGGATCTGCCCTGGGATCCCTAGTGTTTGTCTTCTACTTCTCAGAAGTCCAGGCAAAGACAAAGGGCTTGTGGCTGACCAAGTCTGCGGATGACTGTAAGTTGGGTGCTGTCACTGACTCTTCAGATGACGGTAACATACTGCAAGAGGGTCTCACAGCTACAAATAACTGGTGCCAAACTCACAACCTTAAGTTAAACACAAAAAATGTATTATCATACCATTCAGCAAAATCATGGCCTCTTCTGATTACCACATCAACAGCAAACCCCTAAGCACACAACCTGTGGTGAGAGACCCGGGTACTCAGGTTGACAACACTCTCACATTCAACCATCATGTGGCAGCAGTGGTCAGAAAAGCCTTTTACTTGGTTCATCTCATAAGTAAAGGGATTGCATCCAGAAAAAAAGGATGTTATTACTTTTCTGTACTTCTCCTTCATTAGGCCTATAATTGAGTATAATGCCTCGTTTGGTATGTACTCTCCCAAACACCTGCACCAACTGAAAAGGCCACAGAAATATCTCACAAAGAGAATCCAGGGCCTCCAACATCTGTCCTGTGCGAACAGGTTGAAATCACTATAACTCTACTTGGTATCATACAGATTGCTCAGAGGTGATCTGTGTCTCGCCTACAAGGCAATATTGGACCCTGCCCTGCTAGAGATGCTCCATATCCATAAGTCTAACTCCTCACGCATTACCCACTTGACAGGTCTAAATCTAATATGCGACATCAACAAAACCTGCTGGAGAGACAGGTTTATCTCCCAGAGGCTGCCCCATATCTGGAACAGACTTTCCATACATGTCAAACAGAGTACCTCGCTGCCCCTCTTCAAGCACAACCTTGATGAGTGGATGGGAAACCACAAGTTTGTCCCAGGGGTTCCACCTTTACCCCTCATTGACAGGGGAGACAGGTGCTGACTGAAGGTTCTTTTCTGGGTATAAACTCTTGGCTACGCTTGTAAGGGCCCCAGGGCCTTTAGCCTAGAAACCTCCTATGATCCTATGAAATTAAAAAAAAAGGTTTCAGGGCGAAAAGGGAAAAACAGAGGTGTTTTCTTATCTAAAATCAACAGCTGGCACAATAATTTTAGAAACATTACCTCAGAAGCAGAGTAATACTAGACTGTATTTCCTAGATACAGAGAGGAAAAAATTACAAAATGCAAGCAGCTCTCTCTACAGACCATAACCAGATGTATTGTAGGATTCGTGTAATACTATGTGCATTCATTTATTTAGTCCTGATTAAACTGGGCTAACTAAAAGACACGAGTGCTTGCTTTTAGGGACAATAGAAGAATACTGGTCTGGGAGACTCAAAAGAATAAAAAGTTCCGAATATCCCGCAGGCAAACAGTTTGAATAGTGACTTGGGCACCTGCAGGAGCTGTCCAAGTAGAATACAAGTGAGTGGTCACTGCCAGTGTCTCTAGATGACCACAAAGGTGATGCCTAGCAGAGGTGCTAGGTATTGTTTAGTTCAACGCTGCTAATCCCATCCTTTCATCTTGCACCCACATCAGGTAGCTAAGGGGAATTTGGCATATGGAAGCATGTTTCTGGTTGAAAGAGAGCACCATACAGATCAGGGGACCTGTCATGGCAGGGGGATAGTAGACCCCCCCCCCTCCAAGATCAGCAAGCTGGTTTGATCACTACCATTTGATTTTTGCTGAAGATAGGAAAGGAAAGACTCACTGAGCCTCCCAAGCTGTAACAAATGTGTCACAGGGCTCTCACCTAGCCAGGGAATTCCCAGTTCCAATTTACCTGAATCAAATAGACCAAACGTGTGCAGCGGTAGTGGAGCCACATATGGATTTGGAAGGCAGGGTGCAAAAAAAAACACTGGTCTTGCTAACTGCTGAGAGTCATACAGTACATAAATAAAAGATGTTTCACACATACTCTGAGTCAAAAACTGAAGGTGAGATAGTCTAAGGATTGACAATCATTTACAAACGTAAATAGCTTATGTGATGGAATTAATGCATTATTAATGTAATATATTCAGTACTAACACCTTGCCTGAAGAACAATTTTCACAGGAAATCAAGCAGCAATAAATATTAGCAGTATAGCAAGCAACTATACAAACTGCCAAAAAGCAACTTTCAAGGGAAGTGTGATACAGTTAGCAAACTGCCTACAGGTGCATAAAGTAATTAGCATAAACAGTTAAATTTACCTCACTTTTTGAGGTTATTCAATATTTTAGATCCCTGCTAAATATCTTACGATTATTTTATTTAATACAACCAGTTATTGCAAATCCTAATAATTTACTAAATAAAGATATTATGGAGCATTTTTATTTGCTCAATGAAATGATTGTTCTTGACTTTATCAATCTTCATTCCAATTCTACACAAATTTGTAAGCAACAATGTCTCAGCAGGTTACATGATGAAGAAAAAATATAATTCTGTCCAAATTTATCAGCATCTTTTAACAAAAACACTTACCCATTACAGAAGCCATGCCGCGGTGGTACAGTGGTAGCATTGTTACCTCACAGAAAGAGGTTCTCCTGTTGGATTCTCGGCTGGGCTTGGGAGTGCCTTCTGTGTGGAGTCTGCATGTCCTCCCTGCAGTTGGGTAGTGTTCGAAAGACATGTGTGCGTAAATGGGCATGCCTTCGTTGAAGGTTGGGCGTCGAGCTGGCACCTCGGCGTTTCGTAAAAATCTACTGCCAATCATTAGTGGACCGGAGTTCCACTGTGGCGACCCCTTACTGGGAAAAGCCGAAAGACAAACAACAACTTACCCATTACAGAAGCTAGGTTATTAAGATTTTTGCTACGGAATCTTCATGAGAAACAATCAATTTAACCAAATTTCTTACTTTGTATTTGTTAATCAAGGTAGGGAACTGATCCAAATAGATGTTTTTCAGACTTAGCTGGGCAGCACATACTTGGAAAACATGCAAAAGCATAATGAATATTGGTGAAATATCAGAACAGAGAATATCAGCATAAACATTTGTAGAACAGTATATACAGTATAAACAACATAAAACAGGAAAAATACGGGTGAAAACATATCTGAGAAATGCATACATTTACATTATACAATGACCCCACATTAATATTCCAAAACTTGCAACCTGATTGGTCAGCGTGCCTGTTGTAAATCAGACTTATACTAATGGAAAAAGGTCCAGTCACCCAGACTTTTTCCATTAGTATAAGTCTTTACTTTTTTTGTGTTAGGCAGCAACGGAGAACGGAAGAGCTCCGTTGCTGTAATCTCGCTATGTTAAATGAGTTTAACATAGCAGATATCTTAAAAAAAAAAAAAGCAACAGAGATCTTCCTTTCTCGTTTACTTTTTTTAAAGCTGTCTCGCTATGTTAAACTCATTTAACATAGCGAGACAGTTAAACTCATTTAACATAGCGAGACAGCTTTAAAAAAGGGAATGGAGATCTTCCTTTCTCTGTTGCTTTTTTTAAAGATATCTCGCTACGTTAAACTTGTTTAACATGGCGAGACAACTTTTAAAAAGCAACAGAGATCTTCCTTTCTCAGTTGCTTCCTCTACACACAGCTCTGATGTACTGCGCAAGCATACGCATGCGCAGTACATCACAAATGCTCCAGGATACTGGACAACTGCACGGAGGCATTATACAATGTCATTATTTAAGAAAAGTATTTTTTTCTTACATAATGTCATTGTATAATAGCAATAACCCACTTCTGGGTGTGGGTAATGCTGGATTTACCCAGGGTTGTCTTTGTTTGGCCACTCGGGCTTCGCCCTCGTGACCAAACCACAGCAACTGTGGGTAAATCCCGCATTATCCACACCCAGGCGTGGGTTATTGCTTAAATATCAAACATGTTAGGATTCAGAAAACATGTACTACATAAAAACAGTTTCACTGCAACACATATACACATACAAGTTCTTTTGTCAGGTTGTGTCTTGGAGCAGAAAATCAGGAAAAAGCAGGCTAGGATATGGGAGAGTATTTTCATGGAAGTATCTGCATTTTTCTTTAGTTCTGCTTACAGAGTAAGTTAGGTAGGAATCACTAGCTGTCAAGGTAGGAAGGGGGTAATTCACAAATTTTAGGAGCTGGGACAGAATTATGATTATAGAAGGTAAGTTAATTTCGAAGGGTATAAAAAGAACATGTGGAAGTACAGATCTAAGACTGTATTAATGGTACTGCTCAAATGAAAGTTTGATGTGAAAGTGGAAATGAATGTAATTTAAGCAGTTTACAAAGAAGAGGGACCAGGATTAAGTCCAATATCTGCTGGTCAGGAAGCCAGATGGAGTTATTAAAAATAAGTAAATAAAAAAGAGAGAGTGAGATGGAGCAAGAACAAGGTCAGACATAAATATATTACACTTCCGCAATTGAACTTGCAAAATTTAGAAAAGCGTAACTTAAAACACCAAACATTTGGCATGGAGCTCAATAATCGTATTATTATTAACAATAATAAAATTTAATACACGTTCACTGAGATCCATGTCAAATGTGTAGTGTTTAAAGAATAGCAAACAAATAACAGAAAAAAAGCACACCGTCCTTTTTCTGTGAAGCAGCAACAATAAGAAGGGGTCCACAAAGCTGCTCTACTTTCTGGAGTCAAGAAACAAGAAAATTTAAAGAAACAGAATGGTAAAGTTGTTAACTTTTGCTTCTGTCATCTCTATGTGATGCTGAAAATTTAAAGTCTGGTCAAACCATATCCACAGATGTCTAAATGCAATAGGGGTAGTGAAAGTACTGGAAGTATTCAACTATGTAGATTTTTCTGGAGTAAAGGCAAGGTTTTGCTTGGTTGTAAAGTGCATGGTTTTACTTTTTATGTGTGGTTAATAATAAGATTCATAAGATTAAGACAGATGTTAAAATCAGCCCGGTCCTGTTCAAGAGTTTTTTTTTTTTTTTTTTTTTTTAATTGTTGTAGATGAGGGATTTGTTCTATAAATAATAATGCTATTAACATACAACAGTACCAGAAAGGTAGGAAAACCTGTGGGACATCTGTTAATAAATATCACAAAATATTAAGTTCTAAACCTTGGGGAAACCCTTTTAAAAGTTGGCTTGGTCTAAAAGTGTGGGTTCTACCTTAACCTATACGTTTCTGTTAGGCAGAAAATATTTTAAAACCATCCGGATGTCTTGTGATAAATGCCTACGGCTGTAAGAATAATGAACAGCAGGCTGTGGCTCACAAGATCAGATGCTTTGACAAGGCAAAATTTTCTTAATCCAAATTAATTAAGGTGTCATCAGAAAGAATCCATATAGTAGTCATAGTGCTTTTTCCATTACAGAAACCATGGTGGTATCTGGAAAGGAGATGTTACATCTGAACATAAATGGCTATCTGAAAATTAAGTTTGTTTCTAGAGAATTCTCCTTAAAGCTGGGAGAACTTATTTTGGAAGTTTTTTGTTTGTTTGTTTTGAAGAGGTTTAACTATTGCAAAATTCAAAATTTAGTACATAATACTTTGTGTAAAGTATAAGCTGAAAATGTGGTGGAGGGATTCTACAAGATGGTCATCACGAAAGGAAACGGATGTGTTGAAGTACAATTATTATCTGTTTTTTGATCACTTTTGTCCCTGAAGCCCGTTGATCATCAGTCCATTTGTTTCTCATCTCTGCAGAGGAGGTCAACTGGGATGGACATCATTTACAAAGCCACTTGGGAGCTTCAAGATTTTTGGGGGTTTTGCAGCCCCCTATCTTCTGCACACACTTAATGGGATGTCCAAAAACGGTGTCCCTTCACTTCTGTAAAGGATGTTCTCTCCAAGCAGATCTGCCACTCCCACCAAAGAAACAGCAGTTTTTCTCAGTTTATACTGCATGCAACTGCCATTCATTCCTCCACCTCCCATCCTTCCTTCTGCAATACCGAAACCACAAATACATCTCTGGTCACATGGGTTAGAGTCAGGGCTCTACCTCTCTGTGCCATGCAGTCAGGCACATGGATGTACTGAATTACTGCAATATTCCTTGGGGGTGTCATATTGGAATCTTTTTCTTTCTTCATGTAACAAAGAAAGGAATATGTTCAGATGGTGTAGGTGGTTCTAAACAACTAAGAGGACAGGGGGCATGCAAAGTCAAAAACAGGCAGAATAGAAATTTATTTTATGAATTCATGGCACGAGAGATACCAGTGGTTTGTTTTACCAAGGGCTGGGGAGGAAGAGTTTGTTAAGATGTCCACTGTCACTGTTACTGGTGCATTTGGAAAATGTTTGTTTGCTGAAATCTGACCGCTATGACAAAGTCATTCCACTACTTTTTTTTTCATAGGTTACACAGCATAATAAATTTTTCATGATCATAAGGATGTTTAAGTTATTTCTGGTAAGACCGAGCTTCATCTCTAATTTTCAGTAATGCATTCAAAATCAGGGTTATCCATTTCTTAATCCTTGGTTTAAGGAGCCTAGTGGTAATAAGCATATGCTTTGATGAGTTAAGAGAATGGATATTCCATTTCTAATAGCTGATTCCGGATCTTGGCAGTTAAGGACTGGTGATCAGTCAGAAAGAGCTTAGATGGCTGTTTTACATTTCTATTTTATTAAGCATCTTTATGGAATTATAACAATTAATCTGTAACACAGGATTACAAACACTAATAGGAAAGAAATTAGCTGTAATAACAATTTTGATTGTTACTGTCATGTATTATTCATATATGATTTTTGTTTAACAATCTTCATTTACTTCAACACAAAGCTGCTTGATTTCTGTTTTCCCTTAAACTTTATCCCCTTCCTGAATATTATTCTGAAAGTAATGTTCTACTTAGTTTTACAAAGTTTGCTTTTTCCCTTTTCTAAAGATCCTACCTCCAGTTTTTTATCACCTTTACAATATCCACAACTTCCTTCATGTTGGGAATAGATGACTTGCTATAACGTGTGGGGCTATGAATTAGTTATGTGAAAACATACAAGTTCAAGCTAGATGTAGGGGAGTTAAAGATTATGTCCAACCAACTGACAGTGGCATAACCTAGTAGTATTTTTTCTTGTGGAATTGTTATGGATATACAGTGCAGGATATCTTTCAGTGTAATTGTATTGTCACTAGGAGGGATGTGAAGGACATTAATACGCATTTGTTTTTGTTTTTCAGGAAAGCAATAAGAAGTGCTGCTGAACTGAATTTTGGTATTGGTTTATTGCAGGGGGAAATGGGGTAGCTGTTGGGAAATATTAAAGCAGTGCTACCACCTTTTCTCTTTACACAGTCATTACGGATAACATTACAGCTGGAAGATGTAATTTTGGAGTCACCTGTGCTTGGTTTAAGTCAAATTTCAGTTATAACGACAGTATTAGGCTTGTTCTGAGTAATCCAGGCATGTAATTCAATAGTTTTACTTCTTATGTTTCTAATATTTATGGTGGAAAAATTATATTACTGTGGTTGGGGGTTGACTGTTGTGCAGTTAGAGTAGTATACGGAAGAGAATTGTCTTGATGTTGGTTGTGATGGGTGGGGCCAGGATTAGGGTGAATGCCTCCTCTTAGAAGGATTTTAGGATATTGAAATATTACTGATTCTTGTCTTTGGAGACTATTTTGCTAAAACGACTCCCAATCACTTCTACAAATGCTTCTTTACTGAATGTCATATGAATGAAAAAAAAAGTTTAAACTGGGTTTTAATAAACACAGAAAATAAGGACGTTTTTTAGAGAGTAGATAAAGCCAACGCATTCTGTCTCTCTGCATGTTTGCAAGGGCCTGTGCTGAGTTTACAATAGCTGCTCTAGGACTGGTGTGCTCTCTGATGTCTGGAGTAAATCTAAACAAAATCCAAGGAATCCTTTTTAAATCTACAGAAAAAAAACATTTTTAATCACTGCATTTCACTTTTAAACTGTGTATTACTGAAATGCCACCTACTTTTAACTGTTTTTAGCTGTTTTAACTGTTTCAATTGTTTGCTGTTTGAAACTGTTTTTCCCGTACTTGTATTTTCTAGTACTTGTGTATTTTACAGCACAGGCTAGATTCAAACTTGCTGAATCTAGACTGTTTGACATTATCTGAGCACTAAAATCAGCCATCCTACATTAAGAGGGCCCCCTGCACCCTTGTGGCAGAACAGTGTAGCAGGGCACCCATCTGAGTTGGAGATTGTTGGAATAAGGCTCAGTACTGAGGATTTCCATTGGCCAGATTGTTTGAAAATTGCTTAACTTGTTATATACACAACGAATTTCGAATCATTGTTCTCTTGTTCACAAAACAGTAACACTAAGCAGGTCGTTTGCCCACATACTACACCACCTGCACAAACCACGCTCTCAACACATAAACCATCATATGTGGAGGTACTCACCAGAAATTCACCTAAATATCAGAGACTTCCAAAACACAAACAAACACCTAATGCAGTACCTACAGTACTCAATACACATAAAACCACAAACACACGTGTCTCACCAAACAAGTCCCTAAGGTTAAGCACATCTAAACCACATTTTCTGGTCATATGTGACTCTATAGTGAGACACATAAATGTCCCACTCACCAGGCTAGACAAGGAGAAGGCTATGGTCAGCTGTCTGTTGGGTACCAGGATCCACCACATCAAGTCTCTCCACAACAAGTACAGTTATCACTCCGTCATAGTTCACGTTGGTGTGAACTACTTGAGACATACCTCACTAGACTATTAGAAGGCAGACATGACTGAACTCTCTGAATGTGTGTCTCAGCAAGTCCCTAGTCTTGAGCTGCATACTACCTTCAAATAAGACAATACCACAATACAAACAAAAATTATTTACTTCAATAATTGGCTTAGTTTCTGGTGTCATTCTAAGGGAATTTAGTACCTGTCAGCCTGGGATGACATTGTAGATAGACCACACTGCTTTGCCAGACATGGTCTTCATCTGTCACCACTGGGATTTCGGTTACTGGCTAAGGCTCTTGCCTCCCCCATACTGCCTTTTTTTCGGCAATGACACAAAAACAAAACTGCCAATGTAAAAATATCTTCAAAAAGCAACCTCAAGGTTAGGCTAATAAACTATAGGGGTCTAAGCCTAAAACTGCATTCACTGGAAGCAGCCCTCAACTTAGAAGATGCTGACATCTGTGCAGTCACAGAAACTTGGTTTAAGGCTGTGGAAAGCACCCCAGCCATACCAGGTTACAATACCTTCCACACATTCAGACCACAAACTGAAAGTGTGAGAACTAAAGAAGGTGGAGTATCAATATTCATCAAAGATAAATACACCTCTAGATTGGTTAAACAAAACAATTTTCTTGAACTAATCCAAGTTCAATTGACTGTAGGAAAGATCCCTCTCCAAGTTATTGCCAGTTATAGGACCCCCTCCATCATCCATGATACCCACAATGCATAATTGGATCTATGTGAACGCTCAAGATACAGCCAAACACCCTGGTTTTAGGTGACTTTAACTACCCATCCATAGACTGGGTAAATTATACGTGTACTAACACACTTGCCCAAAGGTTCTTGGACTTCATCAGCTCCAGTGCCATGGACCAGTTGGTTGCCACCCCCACAAGGGGCCCAGACATTCTGGATCTGGTGGTCACTAACATGGGTGATCGTTGCACCATCCCATGCGTAGTGAGGTTTGATCATAAATCAGTCTCATTAGAAGGAACAATAATCTGCTCCCCCATTAGAAGAAACTAGACCAAAAAAACCTCTCCAAAACCAATTACAACCTAATACATATCGGCATTAATAGCACCACAACCCCTGCCCTCACTGATGGCTTGTACACCTGTACAGGGATTTACACCAATGTCTTGTGTGAGCGGTTATACAAAATTATTGACTCAGTTGTAACTGATAGGATAAAAACATGATCCTCAAAAATGAACACGCCTGCCTGGTGGACATCCACCATTATAAGGTTATACAATAAGACAAAGAAATTGCTGTCCAACAGCAGGAAGAAATGGTCTCTGAATTGGAAGCATTCCCTCCTTGGCTTATCCCCGGGGATTACTCCAGTGGCTCTACTTAACACAGGCACTGGGAACTAAAGTCGGGTGGCACGATGCCAGGGTAATCCTATGAGCTAGGCCTGTAAAGACCCCAGAGGCCATTAGCCTAGTACACACCTATGAACCTATAAGATGCCTCGTAAGGCATTCTAAACCTAACTATGAATCCAAATTAGCCTTCTTTGATAAGGATAATCATAAGGCCTTCTTTAGCTGCGTCACAAACCTTAAAGGAAAAACCCAGATCTGCACAGAACTGGTTGTTAATGTCACTGCATATACTGAACCTGAAGAAATAGCCAACCTGCTAGCTGACAGGTTCAGTGAAAACTTCCTCACCCCTGTCCCCGCCACATATCACCCAAAGCATGCCTATCACCTACTGTCCACCTAGTACCTCCAAGGAGCAGACCGTAAATGCTCCCTCCAAAGCCAAAAACACAGCCTCTATGGAATCTGATAATATTCCAGGCTGCGTTCTAAACAGATTAAAACAGGAACTAGCTGTACCACTTGGTACTCTTTTTAACCACAGTCTAAACACTGGTTTTGTACCTGCTGAATGGAAAACAGCAACCATCATCCTGTTGCATAAGGAGGTGCCTCCACAGACCCTGGGAACTATAGACCCATAAGCTTGACCAGCCCAATCTCCAAGGCTATGGAAAGAATAATTATGGACCTTATCAACAAAGATATAGGAGACCTTAAAATGCTTGACCTGACTCGGTTTGGCTTCATTAAAGAGAGAGTCTGCCTCTTGAACTTGGTGGACTTTTTGAGACCGTTACCAAAGCAATGGACAAGGGCATATCTGTCCATACAGCCTACTTGCACTTGGTCAAGGCCTTTGACACTATTCTCTACTCAAGCATCATTGATAAACTCACCCAACTGGATATCAACTCATATGTTGTCAGGTAGGTTGCAAACTGGCTCACCCATAGAACGCACACAGTCAAAAAAGGTGACTCTACCTCCACTAGCAGACCCGTAACCAGTGGTGTTCCACAGGGATCTGTGTTGGGCCCCTATTATTTGGAATCTACTTCTCGGATGTACAGGTTAAAACAAAAGGCCTATGGCTGACAAAGTTTGCTAATGACTGCAGACTGGGTGCAGTCATCGAGTCCCTAAATGATGCCAACATCCTACAAGAGGGACTTACACAGACAAACAAGTGGTGCCAAAGTCATGGGCTAAAACTCAATCCAATTAAATGCATTATCATCCCCTCTGTTAAAGAGGATGTCATCTACAGATTACCATATTAACAACACCACCCTAAGCACGCAATCCGTGGTAAGAGATTTGGGCACACAGGTCGACAGCAAACTTTCTTTTGACCACCACATCTCCACAGTAGGAAGAAAGGCTTTCAACATTGCCCAACTCATAACTAGGGCACTGCATTCAAAAAAAAAAGGTTATAATCCCCCTGTACTCCTCACTCATCAGGCCAATAATACAGTACAATGCTACCTTTGGAATGTACCTTACAAGACACCTGCAGCAATTGGAAAGACCTCAAAGGTTTCTTACAAAGAAAATTAAGGGTCCTCAGCATTTGTCATACATTGACAAGACTAAAATCACTGTTACTATCCTGTGTCTGACAGACTACTCAGGGGTGACCTCTGCCTTGCATATAAAGCAATCTCAGATCCTGCTATAATGGAAATGCTGCTCATTCATAAATAAAATGGTATAAGATGCACTCGCTCTAAGGAAGTCAACCTAGCATGTGACATCAACATGGCTTGCTGGATAGACAGATATGTCTCACAGAGGTTACTTCTCTTCTGGAACAAACTTCCAATTCAGGTGAAGCAGAGCCCCTTATTGACCCTATTTAAGAGCAATTTGGACGACTGGATGGGAAACCGCAAATTTAGCCCAGGAGTTTCACCTGTGTCCCTCTTGGACAGGGGCAGTTTTTGTTGACTTGGTTCCGCTTAACACCTTGATATTCTTGGGAACAGGGGTTGTACTTGGCTAGGCTTGTAAGGGCTCTAAGGCCAGTAGCCTAATAACCTCCTAAGATCCTGTAATATAATGAAATCAGAGTTTGCTGCACAACAATGAAAAAGACCTTTCTCATGCATGGCAGTTGCCTCCTTTGACAAACATGCACTTCAACAACACGTTTTTTTTTTTGTTAATCAACACTAACTAAAAATACCAAAATAAAGCAACATGATGCATAAACCTAGCAAACTTGGCACCCACTTTATGTACTGGGATCAACAGCTTACTCATTCATGAGCTCCTTAAAGTATCATTATTTTTATGATCTGCCCTGACAATACCACTGTATTCACTCAGTTACCAAATGTGATCTTGCTTTCCTGATGCTGCAACTGTTCTACTGTACACATTTCCACTTATTCCCATCACAAACTAAAAGATCACTGTTGTATCGCTACTCTCACCAAAAGCAGGATCATTATTCTTTTACCTCTACCACAATACACCTGAAGGGAAGTCTGAAAAGACACTACACGCTTTGTACCAATGTACATGTTTTTTTTTTCTTTGCAAGGACTAATACTGTTAAAGCAGGCAATTTTAGAAAACGTATTCTAGCAGAAATACTGAATAGCTTTCAGACAAGCCGTGATGCAGTTTTAAAGTATGACAATGCTGCCCTCTGGTGTCCAACACAGTCTAATTCAAGGGTCTCTAGAACAAATATATCATACCTGAGGTACTGAACAGGTTTAGAAGAGCAACAGTTTACCTATTTGTTGCTAAAATTACTATACGGCTGAGGGTGATTTTTCTTTGAAGGCAAAATACTGCACAGTGAATTACTTCTAAAATCAACACTTTAAATAAAATTCTGCAGCCTGACCAGGGGCACTGCTTGCTGTTGCAAATTTTACTAGCATTACAACTTCAGCTGTCAAGACATGATTTAAAGCATGCTAGACAATTGATTACAAATTCCAAGAAACTGCATTTACCATATATGTTGTGACGCCCGTCCCTTGGCCCAGCAATCAAGGAACCTCAATCCTCACCACTAACACCAGTGAGGGGCGTCTTATATATGAGGAAAGGATAACAAATACACACAGTAAAGTGCAATTTGCCTTAAGAGCACACAGAGATCACAGTCAGTCCGGGTCTGGTCGCTCCCTTGCTCTCCAGGTCCCCAATAAGACTCCCCACTGGCACAGCTATAGGGTCCAGATCTCAGCCTAGTGGGCAAGCTAAAACCTCCACACCCTCTCTGTCCAACCAGAGACTTGTGTCCCTGCCCAAGTAGCTGACACACACACACACACACACACACAGAAGAGTTTATACAACCACACAGACACTCCTGGGGAAGGCTGGCACAGGTTCTCCAGCTGTGCCCTTTTTTCCCCAGACTATACTGTAGTACCAGCTACCACCACCCACTAATATTTAGCACCTATTCAAAGGCCCTTAAAAGGGTGTCCAATTATTACTGGGCAATATTATTATCCAATTAGTATAATAGCCCAGGGCTAAAGCTATTGAAGTGGCTTTGTACAATTTTACCAAAGGCATGCAAGTACTCTAAAGAGCATAAATTATTTCTACAAAAACAGCCAGAGTTGGAAGGGTTTAAAATATTTAATAGCAAATAGTCCAAACACAAGACAATACTTTTAATTACACAGTGCTAGTCAAGAGTTCACAGGTCACAGATAAATACTTAAAATAATTCAGTAGTCCAGTTCTGACATCATAGAAAAACACTTAGTCAAATTGTTCTAGTTTCTAGCTATTTCTAAGAGAAAACACAAGTCTAAGATAAACTTACATATACAGCAAGACAGTGCTGGTCAGTTGGATGGTCAAGACAAAAATGCTTAATGCTCTCTGATTCTCTCTGTTTTTAAAATCACATTCCTGGTTCACATTACATCATTCTTCAGACTTCCCTGGGTTACATGACATCATTCTTCACACTTCCCTGGGTTCCCAGGCTAACAGAAACTAAAATTGCATTCTTCACCTCTGGGCAGAAACCAGAGCAATAAAGGACATTTATGCATGCAAATTCTGGCCATAAAACAATAGGCAGGATGCTCCACTCTAGACTCACTGGCTCCGAGTCCTAACATCAAAGGGTCACAACATGCTTTACTTGGTCAGTAGAGTGCACTGTTGTTACATTTTTTCCAGTTCCACATGTAACACTATTTTTACCATTTAGGACAACAAGCCTGTGGTTTACATTAACATTTAAAGATGACAGAATTATCTCCAAACTTCTATCTGGCTAGGCTGGCAGCCTTCACCTATCTTCACCCAATCTTCACACATCTCCCCCTCTGCAGAACTCAAGCTAGTTTTTCAAGTGACCCTTGAGAAATGCTGCTTGAGGGAGTTAGGTCTGTCCGAGTATACTTTACCCCATTCCCTGTCTTGAGAGCCCATCTGCATTGACATAGCTAATCACACTGTGGTGCTGCACAGACATATCATATATGCTTGCAACCCCAGGCTCCATCTTAGCAACTTGGCATTTTGATGTCTGGCTCTGTTTAACCATGTTAGGGGGGTGTGATCTGTCATAACAGCAAATTCCCTTCCATACAGATAAGGCTGAAGTTTCTGCAGTGCCCACACTATGGCTAGACATTCCTTCTCTACAGCTGCATAGTATTCCTCCCTGGGTTGGCGCCTACGACTGAGAATCTGGCTAAGTACAGCCCCCACCCCATGGTTTGAAGCATCCACCTGCACAACATATTCTTTGCTGTAATCTGGACTGGCTAACACAGGGGGTCCTCCCAAAGCTTCTTTAAGCTTCTGGAATGCCTGCTGACATGCTGGGGTCCACACTAACTTATCTAGCCTGTTCTTCCTTGTCAGGTCTGTGAGGAGAGCAGCTCTGGTACTATAACTGGGGACAACCCTGCTGTTCCTAAAAATACCCTCACTTGCTTTTTGGTAACAGGTGCAGGCCATGCCTGAATGGCTTCCACTTTGGCATGTGCTGGCCTTATCTTACCACTCCCCACTCTATGTCCTAGGTAGGAGACCTCTGCCATAACCACCTGATATTTGCTCGGCTTAATGGTCAATCCTGCCCTCTGTAGTCTGCTCAGCACCTCCCTGACATGTTGAAGGTGCTCTTACCAGGAATAGCTATAGGTGGCAATATCATCTAGGTAAGCAAGGACAAACACACCTGCTCCTGCTAGGATATGATCTACCAGCAGCCTATGGAAAGTTGCTGGGGCATTCTTCATCCCAAAGGGCATCTTTGTGAACTCATACAAGCCAAAATGAGTCACAAAGGCTGACTTCTCTCTAGCACTGTGAGTCAAGGGCACCTGCCAGTAACCCTTGGTAAGATCGATAACTGTAAGATACTTGGCCCCACCCAGCTGCTCTAGGGTCTCATCTGTCCTAGGCATGGGGTAAGCATCTGACTCAGTGTGACTATTTAATTTCCTGTAGTCCACACAGAACCTGGTGCTGCCATCCTTCTTTGGCACCAGCATCACTGGGGAGGCCCAGGGACTGTTGGACTCTTGAATCATCCCTAGTTCCAACATCTCCTGATACCTCCTCCCTCAGAGTCTGTTTGACTCTCTCAGACACTCTATAAGGGGCCTGCCTAATAGGTGTTTGGGGTCCTGTATCCACCTGGTGCTGCCCCAGGTGGGTGCACCCTGGTTTCCCAGTGAACATGTCCCCAAATTCCTGCAACACTGCTCGGATTTCTCGAACCTGGGTAGGAGATAACTGCTGGGACATTGCTACCCCTTCCACTAAGGTGTCAGCCCAGCCTCACTGAGGAGATCAGTCACCAGATCTCCATCACACTCCTGCAATACACTGCAAATGCTCAGCACAAGGGCCTCCCTATCATGGTAACGTTTCATCATGTTAACATGGCACAATTTGTGCCCCTGCCTTCTGCCTAGCAGTTCCACCATGTAGTTAACATGACTTACCTTTCTTACCACCTTGTAGGGTCCCTCCCAAGCTGCTTGCAGCTTGTTTTGTCTGACAGGAATGAGAACCATTACCTGCTGCCTCACAGCATACTCTCTAGCTCGAGCATTCCTGTCATACAACACCTTTTTTCTGTTGCTGGGCTTCTGTCAAGTTCTCCTGGGCCAAGCCAATGAGTTCCCTGAGCCTTGTCCTGAGGTTTGGGACGTATGCCACAACAGACTTCTTGTGAGACTCGCACTCATCTTCCCACTCATCTTGAATTAAATCTAGAGGTCCCCTCACCCTATGCCCATACAGCAACTCAAAGAGTGAAAAACCTGTGCATTCCTGGGAAACCTCTCTGTAAGCAAACAGACGGGGCAAATATTTGTCCCACACCCTCTTAAACTGATCTGCAAATGCCCGTAGCATGGACTTGATTGTAGAGTTTAACCTCTTAACAAGACCGTTAGTCTGGGGATGGTAGAGAGTGGTCTTCATGTGCTTCACACCACAGACAAGCTAGCAGGTCTGACATGAAATTGGCACCTCTGTCAGTCACTACTTCTTTTGGGAAACCAACCCTGCTGAAAATCTCTAACAAAGCATTTGCCTCCTTCTTTGCCTCAATGGAGGACAAAGCCATGGCCTCAGGGTATCGTGTAGCATAATCCACTACCACTAGGATATACTTTTCCCCTGTGGAACTGGGGTACTCAGAGGACCCACAATATCCATAGCTACCCTCTGAAATGGCTCCTCAATCAGAGGCAAAGGCATCAAAGGAGCTCTCACCTTGTCTCCTGCCTTGCCTACCTTTTGGCACTGCTCACAGGTCCTGCAGTACCCTGCTACATCTCTGGAAATTCCAGGCCAATAGAAGTTCTGCATAATACTCTTCTTTGTATGTTTTATGCCCATATGACCTGCAAAGGGAATATCATGGGCTATGGCTAGAAGCGCCAGATGGTAGGCTCTAGGCACTACCAACTGCTGTACTCTCTCACCTTCTGGCACTCCCTCAGGGGTCCACTCTCTGTACAGTAACCCTTTGTCCCAGTACACAGATCCCCCCTTTCCTTGAGAATGAGGTGCCTCCCTAGCTACCTGCCTCAGGCCTTGCAACGTAGGGTCTGAGAGCTGAGCCTGTCTCAATTCTCCCTTTGTAACCCTTTTCCAGGTCCCCTTCCACAGGAAGTCTGGCACCCTCTGACAGTGGTGCCTCATTGTCAGCCTGGGTACTACCACTCACCTCTACATTTGCAGTCACTCTATCCAAGGGACCATTGGTACCCCCAAGCAGCTGTGGCTCACCTTCAGTCTCACTGCTACAGAGTAGCTCCCTCCCTGAAGTAACCACCTCACCAGTCCTTGCTGCAAGTATGCAGTCTGTCTGGATCTCCCCCAGGCTACCAAACCCACATGCTTGTCTCCCAGCCTGACTGCGTGCAACTGCACAAACACATGGTACTGCCTCATCCAAATCCTTCCCTATCAGGACATCTGCAGGATGGTAGTTTGGTACCCTTGTTGTCTCAAGACAACCTACTACTGGTATTTTGTCTTTCCCACTTACTGGCTCCCTCACCTTTTGCTCCCCACCTTGCCTCCGTGGACACCTGCATGCTACATGACCCCACTGGTTGCATTTAAAACATTTAACCCTAGCTCCTGGATGTGTACCCGGACTAGTGGCTTCCCCTGTTACTGGCAGATTCTGTTGGGACAGTCTGTGCTGCCCACCATGGGTTCCTTTAGACCCATGAGTGGTACATGGGGTCCCTTTCCTGTGCAGGGCTGCCCTGCTTGCCAGTTACAGGTCTCCCTTCTTCCCCAACTCATCAGAAGTGGCACATTGTCTATCAGCTAACCAGATCCTCATGTCCTCAGGCAAAGTGCTAAGGGCTTGTTCCCTCAACAAAAGGTCTGCCAGCCCTTCAAAAGTGGTGACCTGACATTCACTCTCCCACCTATGGAAATAAGTGCTCAGTTCAGCAATATATTCACACACACTTTCATCTGCCCTGTGTTTATGCTCACAAAACCTTTTCCTATACGTTTCAGGTGTTAGCTCAAACAATTCTAACAAAAGATTTTTAACAGTAGTATAATCAAAACATGCAAAGTCAGGTATTTTTGACAAAACAGTTACAGCTTTACCATGGCGTAAGGGGGTCAAGAACTGTACCCAGAGCCTTTGGTCAAAACCATACTGTTTGCATACCCTCTCAAACATATGAATGAAACTATCAAAATTATCCCCCTCTTTAAACTGCGGAAGAAATTTACTGAACTTTTGTGCTTCTCAGGTCCAGTTACTCCCTTCCTCATTACCTCCATGACTCTGGTGAAGAGTCAGCATTTCCCTCTCATGCTTCCTCTGCCGTTCCTTTTCCTCGGCTTCCAGGCATAGCAGTTTCTCATTCTCCTCAGTCTGTAGACTCCTCAATCTCTCAGCTGCTTCTATCTCCAAATGCCTGGCCTCCAACTCAAGTCTCTTTAGCTCCAGATGGATTTTTACGTCCTCTGCAGAAAGGTTGAGCTGTCCATTCTCTGAGGGTATTATATCTCCACTGCCAGTCTGACTGTCCTCTTGGTTGCTGTTTTCTGATGCAGCTGTAACCAAGGCTGCAATAAGGTCTGCCTTAGTCAGGTTTCCAGGCTCCTTGTCAGCTTTCCATACTCCTCTGCTGACATACTGCCTGCTCACCCTGACTAACTAAGCTAACAAAAAAAATAAAACAGTTGTGATCTGAACTCTGAGTATTCACTGTGTGGCTGATTTAGAGTACAAAACGCCTTCAAAGCTCACTGTACACAAGCTACAGGAATTCACTCTGCCCACACCACTGCAAGCCAATTAGTATTTGCCAACCAGTTAATATGTGGTGTGGATATCCCACCATTGCCAAACAATTAATATGCGACGCCTGTGCCCTGGCCCAGCAATCAAGGAGCCTCAATCCTCACCACTAATACCAGTGAGGGACATCTCATATAGGAGAAAAGGATAACAAATACACACAGTAAAGTGCAATTTCCCTTAGGAGCACACAGAGATCACAGTCAGTCCAAGGCTAGTCAGTCCCTTGCTTTCTAGGTCGCCAATAAGACTCCCCACTGGCACAGCTATAGGGTCCAGATCTCAGCCTAGTGGGCAAGCTAAAACCTCCAGCACCCTCTCTGTCCAACCAGGGATTCGTGTCCCTGCCCAAGTAGCTGACAGACACACACACATACACACACACACACACACACACACACACACACACACACACACACACACACACACACACACATTTTGGGAAGAGTTTACACAACCACACAGACACTCCTGGAGAAGGCTGGCATAGGTTCTCCAGCTGTGCCCCTTTTTCCCAGACTATACGGTAGTACCAGCTGCCACCACCCACTAATATTTATCAGCTACTCAAAGGCCCTAAAAAGGGTGTCCAATTATTACTGTGCAATATTATTATCCAATTGGTAGTACAGCCCAAGGCTAAAGCTACTGAAGTGGCTTTGTACGATTTTACCAAAGGCATGCAAGTACTCTAAAGAGCTTAAATTATTTCTACAAAAACAGCAAGAGTTGGAAGGGTTTAAAATAATTACTAGCAAATAGTCAAAACACAAGACAATACTTTTTACTATCAGTGCTAGTCAAGAGTTCTGAGATCACAGAGAAATACTTAAAATAATTCAGTAGTCCAGTTCTGACATCATAGAAAAACACTTAGTCTAATCTTTCTAGTTTCCAGCTATTTCTATGAGAAAACACAAGTCTAAGAAAAACTTACATACAGAGCAAGACAGTGCTGGTCAGGTGGATGGTCAAGACAAAAATGCTTAATGCTCTCTGATTCTCTCTGTTTTTAAAATCACATTCCTGGTTCACATTACATCATTCTTCACACTTCCCTGGGTTACATCATTCTTCACACTTCCCTGGGTTCCCAGGCTCACAGAAACTAAACTTACATTCTTCACCTCTGGGCAGAAACCAGAGCAATAAAGGACATTTATGCATGCAAATTCTGGCCATTAACTCTGGCCTTAAAACAATCGGCAGGATGCCCCACTCTAGACTCAGTGGCCCTGACTCCTAACATCAAAGGGTCACAACATGCTTTACTTGGTCAGTAGAGTGCACTGCTGGTACATTTTTTCCAGTTCCACATGTGACACTATTTTTACCACTTAAGACAACAATCCTGTGGTTTACATTAATATTTACAGATGACATCATTATTTCCAAAATTCCATATGGCTAAGCTGGCAGCCTTCACCTATCTTCATCCAATATTGACATATGTGAAGAAAATGAAATTCAGAAAATAATTTTATACTTCACTTCCATCTATTTTTTAGACCTCTTCAGATTCCATGTTCCTTAGGCACTAGCATGCATCACTTTTAACATGTTGTAGGCCAAAAAACAATGTCATAACAGAAAAGACAGCTATGAACTGCTTGGTGTAGCTAGTCTACCAAATGAATAAACTTCCACTTCATGTTACTATATAATTTACTTACTTCAGGACTCGTTTCTAACAAACTTAAACCTAGACCTCCCTCATTTTGAGTTCTCCCTCCATTATGACTTCATCATCTTCTGTGGAAGACTGTTCTATGTCTTTTCAAATTCAGCAATAGGTGTTACTGCAACTGCTTGAATAAAACAACGAAATATACACCAGGATCTTTATTAAATAAAGCTTTCGGGTCTACACCCTTCATCAGTATAACTTAACATATAAAAAATCACCATTTAAATAGGAGAACATAAAGTCACATGCTTCAACCCAACCCACCTAACAATAAACATTTAAAGCTACAATGAATCAATAAATATATGCAAAGTAGCACATGTCTTTTCAACTCAGTAATGATAAAAAAATCCCTACAATACATGTCACTTTCCTTTATTTTATTTTTTTATTTATTTTATTGTTTTCAAAATGTAAGACTAGTTCTTGCACATTCTTAATATACTTCAAGTTTGTTAGTCTCCACAATCTATCCTTTTTCTCAGGAATATGCACAAGTTCCATTAATTTTCCTCACAACATAGATAATACACAATTATTGATGTTGCTGTATGCCTAGTCATCATATGAGTTAAAAACACGAAATCAGTGTGTGCACAGTGGCAAGTCAAAGCAAAGTATATGGGAATAGTTACATAAATTAGATTAAATATTTCTCCAATATCTGCATATTCCATTACAGGGTTGTGGAGGAGCTGAAAACAATTTTTGCACCCAATGGGCATAAGGCAAATAATCTTATCCTGAATCAGGTGTCAGCCTACCAAAAGATACACAAAGTCACTTTCGTGTGGCATACATCCCTACAGACAATTTAGTGGACTGCCAATTCAACAGCACATCTTTGAATGTGATAGAAAAATGCAGCACACAACAAAAACCCACAAGGAGAGAAGAAGATATGCAGTCTCCACAAAAGAACGCTCTGCAGCTGATAATAGACATGAAGATCCAAGTGCTGTTAAGCAGTAATGGTAACTACTGCTCCATTATACCACCCATAAGACAA